>NC_066591.1:1480000-1590000 GCF_905475345.1 Vespula vulgaris | reverse complement strand
TTCTCAATATCTCGATTAATTTTCTTTTCCCTTTTCTTTCCAAAATCAAAATCGTAGAACGATTAATTCAATCTTGAATCGATCACTGAAATTGACACTACTTACAGAGAAATAAAACAGAGAAGAAAATTGATATAAATAAATTTCGTATTATTCCAAGACAAAGGAATAAAATTGTAGCCGATTATCTCGTATTCGTACAAGTTAAAAAGTTAAGATAAGATTAAAATGAATCACACGATAGAGCATCGATCACACGTTATTTCAATAAAAAAAGAAAAGAAAAAAGAAAGAAGAATGTTGTTTCTTTTAATTAAAAACGAGACGTGAATGATCCAACGACAAGTAACGTCGCGCGTTACTTGGGGTACGCAATATCCTTCTGTAGTCCCATGGAAGCATAGTGTTCTCGTCCATGGGGAATGTATTGTTGCCATCGTCAGCTGCACCGCTTCAAACGAGCACGAACGACGAAGCTAACAGGGGGAGGGGGTTGCCTTGTACTGCGTAGAAGAAACAGGAAAGGGGAGGAAAGAAAGAGAGAGAAAAAAGAGACAAAGAGAGAGAGAGAGAGAGAGAGAGAGAGGGAGATAGGGAGAGAGTAAGAGAAAGAAAACGAGGGTTTGTACTCCCCATTGTCCTGGGTGTGTCTGCATACTAGTTTCACTCGACTATAATTGCCTCTATAAATTGGGCATCAACGAATGTTGTCAATATTAAATTCGTCAAATATCACAAAATTAATAAAAAACGAGAATTGTTAAGATATTGTTTGAATTCAAGTTTCGTTCAAGATCAATCAAAATAGTCGCCAATTGATATCTTACGAAATTACAGATAGATGCTTGAGGAAGAATAACACCATTTTGATATTTGCCTTGAGATAGATGTTTTTTAACAGCCTGGAAATAATAAACAGAAGTTTATCGTTTATTGAATTTATATTTTTGATAGACCAATTTATCTTTAAAATGAAAAGATTTTTCATCGAAGGGGGTACGTGACGATCGAAAAATACGTTGAATGCCACGTGTCCTTCGATCGAAGAATTTTAAATTATACGAGCAAATAACTGGATTTATTTTTTATTCTCTGTACTTTCGGATGTATTTTTTTTTTTTTTTCATTATTTTTATTACCTTTTTCTTTTCCTCTTTTTTAATTTTTAATAATCGTTCAAATAAAATGAGCGATATGATGATCTAGGGGATTCAGTGTTTTCTCTAGGAATTTACAGCATGACGTCATCCGTCATGCGTATATTCGCGGCACTGTAACCACACAGATCGATCCATTTGTTTACGGAGGTTGTCTGCTAGTCCTTTTGCTTGATCCGTCGGTGTTTTGAGAATAAAGTACCATGCTTTAAATTGTTCTTTTTATGTAATCATTCCGCGTAAATCAACCGTACTGCAATGACGGGAACGGGAGTTAGTATATTTCTTCATAATACACATATACGTATTGATAATAATGAATTATTTTTGAGTAGATAATTGCGTTTGTCGTTTGACGTTTGTCGCGTCAAAATTTGACAGCAGTGATATTCTCGAATCTGGCAGGGAAAAAACAAAAGATGATAGATATAACTGATCAATTAATATCCACACATATATTACCTAAGTCTTCTTATATATAAGTTTTGTTTCTTTTTTATTTAGTTTAAAAAATATCAAACTATATTACGCCTTACCTATTTCCAAATTTATTCTCTATATAACTGTTATATTCCTTACGATATTTTCGATACTACAATATATAATTTTTTATTCAGGATAATGTCGCAGAATTAGGAGAGATAGAAAACGTCAGAGTTGTTGTTCGTGTTCGGCCATTAAATGGAAAGGAGTTGGACGGACACTGCAAAAATATTATACAAGTGGATGCGTTAAACAGTGAAATAACTATAGAAAATCCGAATGCGCTTCAAGGTGAACCACCCAAAGTTTTCTCTTTCGATGCTGTCTTTGACACGGATTCTACCCAAGTTGATATTTATAATGAAACTGCAAGACCTATCGTTGATAAAGTCTTACAAGGATATAATGGAACTATTCTTGCTTATGGTCAAACTGGTACTGGTAAAACATATACTATGTCAGGTGCAAAAACTCCTCCTCAGCTTAGAGGCGTTATCCCAAACACCTTTGCACATATATTTGGACACATAGCTAAAGCAGATGAGAATCAAAAGTAAGTTAAATCATAAAGCGTCTGCATGCGCAATAGTATTTAATATATTACAGTATCGGAATTTACAGATTCCTTGTACGTGCAACATATTTGGAAATTTATAATGAAGAAGTAAGAGATCTTCTTGGTAAGGATCAAAGCAGTCGATTAGAGGTCAAGGAACGACCAGACATTGGAGTATTTGTGAAGGATCTTAGTGGTTATGTCGTAAATAATGCAGATGATTTAGATCGTATCATGTCACTTGGCAATAAAAATCGTGAGTATGACGTTTATTATCTGGAAAATGAAACATTAAAATATGAACAAAACATTACAACAGAATGGAAATATTTTTCTTTATAGGTGTTGTAGGAGCAACTGCCATGAATGTCTCTAGCTCTAGATCTCATGCCATATTTACAATAACGGTTGAATCCAGTCAACTAGGTGAAGATGGAGAACAACATGTTAAAATGGGAAAACTTCATTTAGTGGATTTAGCTGTATGTAGCTTTTATGATCGATGTAATATCTTGTTAAGAAAATATATACTAATGTGATCATATTGTAGGGTTCCGAAAGACAAAGTAAAACAAAAGCAAGTGGAGTAAGACTTAGAGAAGCTACCAAAATTAATTTATCATTATCAACACTGGGTAATGTGATATCTGCTCTTGTCGATGGGCAAAGCTCTCATGTGCCTTACAGAAATTCAAAGTTGACAAGATTGCTTCAGGACTCTTTGGGTGGTAATTCTAAAACATTGATGGTATGTAATTATTAATTGCTTCACTTAAAATAAATAAAAAAAATGCATATAACATTATACGTAGAAGAAAATATAATTCTGTAATTCTTTAGTGTGCAAATGTAAGTCCTGCTGATATAAATTATGATGAAACCATAAGCACACTACGTTACGCTAATCGTGCCAAGAATATAAAGAATAGAGCAAGAATAAACGAAGATCCTAAAGATGCTTTACTTCGTCAATTTCAAGTTGAAATTGAACAATTACGAAAACAGCTCGAAGAGAATGGAACAGAAATATCAGGAACAGAATCTGAAACGGAAGATTCGGAAGATACAGGAGAACCGCGACGTGAGAAGAAAGCAAGACATAGAAGAAGTCAAGTGTTAACAATGGAAGAATTAGGTGACAGAGATGTAAATACAGAAAAGGTAGATAAAGCAGAAAGAGATGACAAAAGTCCAGACGATAAAGACGTTATTGAATTAAAAAGGACACAGTAAGTATAAAAAAAAAATGCATATAATGCTGTACATAGCTGACGAAAATGTCTATTTTACAGAAGTGAAAAAGAAGCCTTAAGAGAAAAAATGCAGAATTTACAAAATAAGATATTAGTTGGCGGTGAAAACTTATTAGAAAAAGCCGAAGCTCAGGAGCAATTATTAGCTGCTGCAGCGATTGAACTTGACCAACGCAAAAGTCGAGAAGAACAATTAAAGAAGGCTATAGAGGAAAAAGAAGCAGAACGTATCGATATAGAAGAAAAGTATTCCTCTTTGCAGGAAGAAGCAGCTGGAAAAACTAAAAAATTAGCTAGAGTTTACACAATGCTGATGTCTGTTAAAGCTGAATTATCTGATTTACAACAGGAACACCAAAGAGAAATGGAAGGTCTTTTAGAAGGAGTTAGGGGTATTGGAAGAGAATTACAACTTCAAGAATTAATTGTGAATAATTATATACCTTTGCAGTATCAAGTATGTATATATAGTATTATGTACTAAATATATATAGTACTTTAAAGGTTTAAGTAATTGTTTTAACGAGTTGATTTTATATATCACAGACTATGATTGAAAGATATGTTCATTGGAACGATGATATCGGCGAATGGCAATTAAAGTGCGTAGCATACACTGGTAATAATATGCGAAAAGCACAAGTAATCCCACCTATTGGAAATAACAGAGATGTAAGTTATTTAACGATATTTATTATTGCAATTGTTTTGGATGTTTTATCTAAATTTATTTTTATTTCTATAGCAAATTCAGCCTGATATGTCAAATATATATCTCACATATAATACAAGAACAGATAGTACATTTATACAACCGAAAAAGGTAAGAAGTCGCTCAGGTGTACCACGACCAACTACAGCTCATCGACGTACACCACACTAAAGGAATATTAGGTTGTGAAATAATAATAATAATATTTCAAATCTTACTTAGCCTTTTTAAAATATTTTTTTGTAATAAGTAGTAATGATTTTATTTATTTATTTTTTATTACATGTGATAATTTCTAATGTCGACTTATGCACATTGCAGCACATATATGAGATGGCTTTTCAACTTAATCAGAGGTATTGCTATATAGAATACATAAAAAGAGTCATCTCAATGTGTGCTTCATGCAATAGTACGGTGATATTCTTATGTATTATTATAGTTATACTTTTCTTCAAATTATTTTTGAAGAATTATTTTGAAAAATCTTTTATCAAATTTATTGATATGCATAATGAATATTTTTTAAATATTCTTTTACACATTGACATTAAAATTTTTTATTAGAATATGATATTAATGATCAAACTCATTCTATATCGTTCCTTGTTACTTCTATAAATTTTTCCAATTTTAATTAACTTTTTTTAAATTTTTGTATGTACATCAATTGTAAGTATAAAATTGTTACATATTTCTTCTGTGATGCAATCTACATTGCAAGATGCAGACCAAATAATGAAACGTAAATGAGTACTGAATTCAATATATGCAATATCTTTCCCTTTTATTATAGTATTTGACACAGATAATTTCCAAAGGAAAAAATAATTATGAGAAGAAAAGTATGTACCATACAGTACCTGTGTTATTAGAAATAAAAACTAAAATATCATGCCTCAAAGGCAAGTAGGATATTTGATGCATGTCAAGATATTTAAGAACAGCTAAAAAATTTATTACATGTTTTTACATTACCATCATATAGAGATTTTGATAAACAACACGTCTTGATAAAGTCTGCGTGTATGTGAAAAATACTCTGAAACATATTAATCCCATAATACCAAGATTTCGCTGTAAACTTGGTATAGACTATCATTAATTTATTAATTTAATGTATAAAGCTGTCTCTTGTCCCTGTGTCTTAATCAATCAATGTTCATCTCTGTCTTAGTATAATGTATCGTGTAAAACCATTGGATAAAAATAATAGAATTATAGCAAGGGTCTAACAAGTGATATATATTTTTGATCGAACAAAAAGAAATATACGCGAACAGAAATAAAAAAAATTATAGAGCCATTCAATTATCAAACCTGAATTTTCAATGTGTTAAGACACTGACTAGATTTATTCTTACGTACTTTTTATGTTCTTTAATCTTTTGTAGTTACTTATGATGCATTTATTAAGTACTGTGATAAAAAAACGCTTATATTATTTTGAATATTTTTTTGTCTGCACTTTATTTACAAGTAATATAAGAATCACAATAGCTAGACTTTAATGATTATAATTGTCTGCGTATGCTGCCTTTGTATTTATAATTTGAAAAATAAAATTTAATGATGACAAATATATATGTATAAACTATATATATATATATATATATATATATATATATATATATATATATATATAATTTTTTTTTATGAAGTCACTCACAATAAAACAGCATCAATTGAAAAGAAAAGAAAAATTATATAATTATGTTACCAGTATTCTCTTTTTCTGTTGCTTGTATTGCTTGATCCACTGTTTTATATAATAACGATGATATTTTCTTGCTAGTATAACACTATAAGGATCTCTAGGATTACTACCTCTTAAGTCAATGTGATGAGCCCCTTCTGGAATAATCACAGCAGTTGCAGAGGAAGACAAATTCCATAACACGCCACCACCTGACCATGGATCCAATAATCCGTTGCTAAATAAAAAGTGATTAGTTTCTTGTATACAAAATTATACACAATTTATCTATTAAACTTACCTAAAAACGATATTGGTAGCAGTTGAAAGATCTTTACATCCATATTCTTTACAAACCATGTATGGATAAGAATGTGCACCATGTTTTTTCAAACAATCCTCACTTATTTTTTTAATATCCCAAGGTTCAGATCGAAACATATCATTTACTCCGTCGCTACAAATAGTTATAAATATTTCGCTACATGCTTGATAATCCCAAGCCAGTGCATCTAAGTTTCCTGAAGCATTTTCTATGTCTGTGCAATTTGTTTGACCGGTATAATTTGTGAAAACATTTAAAGCTTTATACAATGCTGTTAACAGCGGTTTTCCTGTTAGAGACTTATTTGATAAATGATTGCAGAAAACCTGGAAAGAAAATACAAACAAAAATTAATATCCATAATATTAATCTACGCCTTATATTTTTGATTAGATCATTATCATAATCACTGCCATAAGTATCTCTTCTTACTTTAACAGGATTGGGAGGTAATGGTACTATAAAGTTAGTTTCATACGGATAATTGACCATCGCAATAGTTCCATAAACATCTTCCAGAAAAGCTTGTAATTCTTCAACGTGTGTTGAATTTGTAAGCGGTTGACATAATTTCCAGTTTTCTGACAACCATTTCTTACCTTCGTCTGTTAATAAAAATAAAAAGGTGTAATTTCGTTCGACTCAAAACAGTACAAAAAGAGAAAAAAAGAAACAAAGAAGAAAAGTATCTATCAGTATACCGTTGGACGTGACGTTCGTTATTACGTTCCATGATCTTTGTATCAATTTCGGACACGTATCACATGCCGCACGATAACTCGATGTTGTTATACGTGCAAAAGATTCGCAAGAAGAGACACCGGTAAATTGCAAAATCGGAGCTGATGCTGCAATGGCTCTGGAAATATATACATATGTATATATATACAATTAATACGACTAATAAATTTGACGTAAATATTAATTTCGTAAATACTAATTTTTCCTAATTAAGAATAATGCTTACAAAGAAAAAACGATAACAAAGTTTACTTATTCTTATTATTATGTATAATAAAATATTCGTAATTCTCCGTTTACGAACTAAATCGTTTTATCGAGAAAAAAAATATTTTTATGACGTTTATAAGGTAAGATAATGTCTGAAAAAATTATTTCTTTAATCAAAAATGAATATTAAATATTTTATTAAATATTGTTATTTCTTTAATAACACACCCTTGGACGATGTGCGGATATTTCATACGCATCCATGAACTCAGCATACCACCGTATGAACCACCGAAAACAATAACAGGACTATGCTTTTTATTCTCATCTGATCTCAAATGTTCGATCAAATCGACATAATCTGCAATGGCCTGTTGCGACGTTAAATATCCCCAATGTGCAGGATCAATAAGGGATTTATTTCCAAATGGCATTGACTCGCCATAATATCGATGTTCGGCAAAGATCACCGTAGCACCGAACTCAGGTGCTATTTCCCACATAAAACCCTAAATGACAAATAAAGAAAAGAAAAAAGAAAAAGATACACATTCATCAATTTTGTCAACAAAAAAAAAAGAGAAAAAAAAGAAAAAGATGGATGCAAAAGAAATATAAAGTATCATAATTACAGTATTTTCCGCGAATACTTCTATATCACCTTCGTTTCCTGTGTAAAAAAAAATAGGTGCATTGTTCTCTCGTTGCCATGTATCGTTTACGAGATATCTAATATTAAATTTATCTTTCACAGCAAAACTAAAATGGTCTACCTGCGAAACATAAAAAACGAATAAATATAAATAAATATATATATATATCTTTTTTTCGTTCAAATACATTTGCAATAATTTATGTATAGGAAATATAATCGATGATTAATAATCACTTACCGGGACTTCGAACGTTTTAATCTCGTATTTATATTTCCCGCCATTTTCATTAATATGACGTCCTTTTTTCATTTGTTTTATGTGAAATCGATTCGATAATCTTAACTGTAACGCCGGTGGCGATAGAAAAAATATTATCACGGAAAATATCAGGATACATTTTTGCTTCATTATGATAGCAACTATGCACGATGCAACTTGCTATGCAACTGATGCGATTCGGTACGAACTGATCTTATAAAGAGCATGAGTCACACTTACATACAGTATCTTATAAAAATACGATCTCTTCGGTCACGCACTATTCGTGGATAACTGAAAATTAAATTATACGATATTGATAAAAAATGAACTTTGAATATTAACTACTATCAACGGCAACAGTCGATATTAATATTTGTAGATATGATTTTTACATTTCTTATAATTGAATCAAGAAATAGAAATGTAATAAAGTTGTGCATGCTTCAGCGCCATCTACAGGAAGGGCGCTCGAAGGTTATCGAACAATCGACGACCTAATATACTCATCGATATGTACGCATTAGAACGTGTAATCGATGTTATAAAATAAATGTGGCAAATTCGGAATAAAATTTTTTTTATTTTTTTATTTCAACTTAATTATAAATATGTGTACGTATATATGACAAATATGATGTAAATTAATTAAGTTGAATATATAACGTTACAATAAATAAATGGAAAATTCGTTGTACAACTCGAATGAGATGGGTAGATATAAAAAGAAAGAAATAGGATAATGTAATTTTTCAAATGATTTTAACATCGTTAAAACTATAAAACGATGTATTTGTTCCATTTGTAAAATAGATTTTGTGGCCCTGAAAAGGGCCGATTGAATAAGCGAAATCTCCTCTCCTTTTAACCTCCAAATCCGTAAAGAGTTCTGCCTTGTCTTTTCAAAGCATAAACGACGTCCATGGCGGTGACAGTTTTTCTTTTAGCGTGTTCGGTATATGTAACAGCGTCACGAATGACGTTTTCAAGAAAAACTTTAAGAACACCGCGTGTTTCTTCGTATATCAGACCTGAGATACGTTTTACACCACCACGTCGAGCCAATCGACGAATAGCTGGTTTGGTAATACCTTGGATGTTATCACGCAGAACTTTTCTATGACGCTTTGCTCCTCCCTTTCCCAATCCTTTTCCTCCCTTACCACGGCCAGTCATGATTGATTGATTTTATTCGTAAAGAAAGAGAGCCAGACAAGAACGATCACGATACGCCAAAGCTTACAACTCGAATGTATCGTTTGGGTAGATGCGCCGCTTTTTATAGACCGAGTTCATACCGTATCCCCACCAGTGTACTGTGAACCAATCAGAAATAAGATGCTTAAGATATATATATATGTGTATATATATATATGTATATATATATATATATGGAGACTTCGCAATATCATACCCTTCTTTTGCATTTTGCTCTCATTGACGTAGTACTCTGTCTTCGTTTATTACATATTATTACATCTTGAAAATGGCTCGTACTAAACAAACTGCTCGTAAATCGACTGGTGGAAAAGCTCCACGAAAACAATTGGCTACTAAAGCTGCTCGTAAAAGTGCACCTGCTACTGGAGGAGTTAAAAAACCTCATCGTTATCGTCCTGGCACCGTCGCACTTCGTGAAATTCGTAGATATCAGAAAAGTACCGAATTATTGATCCGAAAGTTACCATTCCAACGGCTCGTTCGTGAAATAGCTCAAGATTTTAAAACCGATCTTCGTTTTCAAAGTTCTGCCGTAATGGCTTTGCAAGAAGCGAGCGAAGCGTATCTCGTTGGTTTGTTCGAAGATACTAATCTTTGTGCTATTCATGCTAAACGTGTTACAATAATGCCAAAAGATATTCAATTGGCAAGACGAATTCGAGGAGAGAGAGCTTAATTACCAAACTAAAAAAAACGGCCCTTATCAGGGCCCAAATTAATTAAATCACATAGGACGAACCTTGCGTTAGTTTAAAATGTTTATAAAAAGAGAAAGAAAAAAAATAAATTACCCCTCTGATCTTAAAATAACTATTACATATAGTAATATTTAAGTAATATTGCAGATTTAATATAACAATATGTATATTTATTTTCTTCTTTTTTTTTTTGCGACATTAAATTTTTTTGTTAATCCTTACAACATGAAATTTTATAAACCGTAAAGAGATTTCAAAAATTTGTATAATAATTTATATAGTAATCTAAAAGATTAGTAATATCAATAAATATGTACGTACTTAACCTCTTTAAATATACGTATATGTGCATATTATAGATATATCAAACTTAATAAGAGTAATCTTTTATTACAGAATATGTAATAAATATAAGAAATATGTTTTATACTAGATAAGACAGTAGATTTTTCTCTTATAGAACGTTTTTATATATTATCTTTCATTTATATAATATGTAACAGCGTAATCGCTTCCCGCCAAATTAATATCATTACATACGACGTAAAAAATTTAGGATATAAAAAAGATTAAAATTAAAAGAATGTCGATAATGCAAGAATGAAGTTATATAAAATAATTATAATCGTTATTTAATATTATAAAAAAAGGGTAATCGAAAAATATTAATAAATATTTATTTTTATTTATTGTTAATTTAAAAGTCTATAGCTATAACGCATTTTATAAAATCCAAATACAAGTCCAAGCGTATCGGAATAATAAATACATATACATAAAGATGGTCATTATAAAACAAAGAAATGAGTTAAACGTAAACCTAACCTTAATTATAGCATAAAATTCAATAGCAATAAAGTAATTGAACTTAAATTTAATCCTATTGTTACAAAGTAAGGTATACATTTTCTTAGTTCTTTATGTACATTGTATATTATTATTTATTAAATACAAACAAAAGAAACATAACTTGCTCCTAAATAGTAATTTGATTTTATAACACGTTTAAAACAAAAGTGATAAAATATGGATCATAACCAACAATAATCTTGTAAATGTAAACATAGGTGAGTTTGTTTTTCTTTTATCAATTATTGATATTCTTTAATATTTTATTATATTCAAGTTTATCTCTCTAAACAAATGTAACACAAAATATTGATTCGGTCGGCTTCTCATCTTCGTAAATGGTAAATTGGAGATTTATCAAGATAGTTCTAGTTCTTTTCTTATTTCAAATAGTATTTTCTGCTTCCGTTGTAAGATATTCCATAAAAGGTACAAAGTAAATCTAATAACAGAATATTAACCCGTTCCACCAGGAAATTGAAGAGTCATTTATTCTAGAATGTAATTTTTTCTGTTGCTTTGTGTCCTCAGATATGTACAATATATTGGATTGGTCAAAAAGTTCTTTTGGTTTTCTATGTAAAAATAAAAGATACATTTTTTATTCTCCAGACAATTTCATAATTCCATAAACTTTGTATCTTTTTGAGCTGTACTATGTACCTTTCACATTGTCCAAAGGAACTGAACATTTTATACATTAATGCTAAAAGATATAAAAAATAAATCAAAAGAGAAAGAATAAAAAATTGTGACGATTCAAATTTTTAAAGAATAAACACAACATGATTCATTCAATATTATAGAAAATAACGATTAAAAAATAATAAAATATATTAATATTATAAATAATTTAAGATAGTATTAATATACATTTAAGTATAAAAATACTAAGCTTCTTATCTTCTAGTATTTTATTTTATTTTAATTTTTTTTCTTCATCTTTATATTAATATACTATATTTATTGGAATTACTTTTGTAAAGTTAATTAAGAGGCCGCTACAATTTGAAATTTTGTTTATCGTGTGTATATATCTAAACAATTGCGGCCATCGACCAATGAATTGTGAGTATTTTTCTGGTTTACGGTAATTGGTCCTTTCTCTTTTATATACTCGTCGACTAAGCTCGTAGTACTTATCATTCGACGAACCGTCAAAGGCGATTATTATCAGCCGATTGTTATCTCTGTGTTATAATTCAGTCATTTATAAGTTTCGCACTAAGTATTATTTAAAATGCCTTTGAAACTCAATACTAAAGTAGTGAAAAGTCCAAGAAATACAAGCAAACCCGATAAGAAAAGAAAACGAAGAAGGAAGGAAAGTTACGCCGTATATATTTATAAAGTATTAAAACAAGTACATCCCGATACTGGAATTTCTAGTAGAGCCATGAGCATAATGAACAGTTTTGTAATTGATATATTTGAAAGATTAGCTGCGGAATCATCACGATTGGCGTTGAACAACAAACGAGCTACGATTAGTTCTCGCGAAATTCAAACTGCTGTACGTTTATTAATTCCTGGTGAACTTGCCAAACATGCTGTTAGTGAAGGAACAAAAGCTGTTACCAAATATACTAGTACTACATAATACATTCGATTCATACACAAGAAAAAGAAATTAGAAAAAAAAAAGAAATAAAACCAACAATAAAAAAGAAAAAAAGAGAGATTAATGAAGACAAATAAAAATGGCCCTTTTAAGGGCCAACAAAAATTTAATACGCTAATAATTTTTCTTGGCTATATTTGTTTGATATTAATTATAGTCACTTCATAACAGAATAAAATTTATATATTTGATATATTATTTGTCTCATTTATTCTATTAAAGAAGTATGGATATGACGATTAAAATTATATAAATAATTTTTCAATATGTGAAATAATTATATAAATAATTATTCAATATGTGAATGTGTTCGTTCGAAACAAGGTAATTGTTTGGAAATAATTGCCAGGAGAAGATAACACGCTGATCAACGGATATTTAAAAGGAATATATATTTGGTCAGGTATTCTAAATATATGAAAAACGTGTATTCGTTTTTTTTTTTTTGAGAAGTTTGTAAAAGCTAGCGAAGAATAACAAAAGCAGGTATACAACGATTTATATATATAAAACGTATGTGCAACATTTTTATAAAATATTTTTCTAATTATCGTTCTTATTAATACGATTAATTTATAAATTTAGTTTTACTTGAAATCAATGTGTATATATGTTTGAAAAAGATAAAATCTTATATTTAAAGGTCATGATTAATGTTATGTGTAAACGATAAACGAGGAATAAATCTAGCGAACGCAAAAGAAAAACAAAAAAAAAAAAGAAAGAAAAAAGACAAGAACATTAATGTAGTCAACAAAGTATTTTTCTTGATCAATATCATTGTGTCGTATTAATATTGAATACATAGATATAAATAATGTGTTTAACATTACTGTAATATTATATTAAATTAAAAGCATATCAAACGTTATATTATATTTTTGCTGTACATAATATTTGATATACTTATATATATATATATATGTATATATATTAAAATGAAATTATTTTATTTTCATAAAGAAAATATTTTTGATAAACAAGTTTTTCTTTTTGTATGTTTATATATATATATTTTTTAATATCAGGCTAACGATTACATAGTTACGGCCCTGTAGTCTATTCTATTTATCTGCCATCTAGCGGTGAAATTTCGTTCTAATAGTAGACATGATATTATGGTGTATTTTTTATGTATATATGTATATGCTTTGTTTTCATTCAATAAGTGAGTACATAAATATATATATATACACACACACACACACACATATGTATATATAAACTAATTCAAGTTTTATTACTAAATAATAAATTAATCAGGAACATTAATTTATTCAGGATTTTATTTATAATAATTCATAGTATACACGGTATACGAAATAAACGATTTTGTTATTAGAAAATATTGTACATTATAGAATAATATTTATAGATATTTTGTAAATAAATTAATAACGGCACAAATATGAGTTGTCAGAAGGGAAATGCAAATCGATCTAGGCCTCAAAAATACAAAAATCAAACTGCCTTCAAGAATGATTTACATGATACCTCTCATAAAACAAAATTTATTAATAATATTGAGGTAGCCAATGTATGTGAAAGATGTAAAAAAATAATCGAGTGGAAGATTAAATATAAGAAATATAAACCTCTTAAAGCACCAGCTAAATGCACTAAATGTGAACAGAAAACTGTAAAGCATGCTTATCATATAATGTGCCTGCCTTGCGCAAAGAATCATCAAGTTTGTCCTAAATGTGGTGAAAAGCGTGAAATAATTGAGGCTAAACCGAATAAAGAAGAAAGTATCAAATTAGATGCAGAATTACAGACATTGTTAAAAAAATTACCAGAAAGGAAACGTAGAACATTTATAAGATATATGAATCGTAGTTGTAAGTTTGATATATATTCCAATATTTAGAGATTATATGTATAATTAAATTATATATATGTTTTATTTAGGTAACTCAAAGAAATCTAATCCTGGAATTAATAGTGATGAGAAAGAAGACTTAGAAGAAAGTGATGCTGATGAAGAGAATGGAAAGAGTACTGAAAAATCATCTTTAAATAAAGAAAATATATTAGAGCAATTGAAAGCTTTAGTAATTAAGGAAGGAAAAGATGATGATTTTAATGATGATTTCAGTGATGATTCAGAAAATGATTTAGACTCTATTATGTAAATATTTTGTATGTAAAATATATTTTTTTTGATTATAAATTGTTATACTCAAAATTAATATGTTTCATTTGTATTCTATTAATATGTCATTACTCATTACATAATTGTAATAGTACATTATTTTTACAACACAGTTGTTATGATAATATTGATTGATAAATAACATTAATAGCTGTGAATATAGTTATATATTAAATCTATACTAGATTAACTATAGTCCTTATATGATTTACTATAATGTATTATTATATGTAAATTTTTTACATTAATTTTTGAGAACTTTTATGAGTTTTATATCCTTTTATTTTGCGTTTTTTAACTTAGAAAATGGAAGACATAGAACATAAACCCAAACTTGACTGCCTAACTAAAGGTATATAAGTGAAATATTTATACATTGTAACAATAACCTCATTTATATTTTTTATTATACTGACATAATTAAAATGAATGCTTTAATATAGGACCTGGACCAGTTTATAAATTACCTCCATTAGTTGGATATGTTGGACATGATCCATCTAAACATAGGGGTCCAGCATATAGTATACGGTTTCGTGTAGGATTAGGTGAAGAAACCGTTGGTCCTGGTCCGCGCTATAACATCAATAAATTAACAAAATTTGGATTAGATAAATCACCAGCATACACGATAGCCGTTAGATATCCTGATACAAGTAAAGACATGAACTTTATTATTCTGTAAATATTCGTATTTTGTAACTATAAAATTTTATAAAACATTAAAATCTATTACTAATTGTCTGTATTTTTTTTTTTAGTTTTGGATTTAGGACCAGGACCTGGTGCATATTCGCCTGAACAATGTCTCCCAATGAATCATAGTCGTAGAGCTCCTGCTTATAGCATAAAATCAAAAGGTCAACCATTACAAATTCTTGAAGGGCCTGGGCCAAATGCTTACACAATACCAACATGTATAGGTCCTAGAATACCGGATAAGAGAGCACAAGCTGCTTATACGATGTGTGTAAATTTTTATTTAATAATGACTTATTAAATTAAATTTAGTAAATAATATACTACATTCCTACAATATTTCTTATTTTCCAGAGGTGGTTATTATGAACCACTATTAGACTCTTTAGGTCCAGGTCCAGCAGCTTACGCGGATCTTAATCAAAATGTTATAAAGAAACGATATCCAGCATATAGTCTTAAATGGCGTCACGATCATGCCGAAGAATATTATAGTCCAGGACCGCGTTATAATCCTACGTATAATACTGGAAAACGCGCTCCAAAATATTCGTTTGGCGTTAGACATAGTGAATGTGCAGGAAATCCCATTACAAGCTTAGATGAAGATTAATTGGAAAAATATGCATGTGTTGTATTATCAAGCCTTTGTAAAAATTGTATAATAAGTTTATATATTTCAATATCTTATTTAATAAACGTGATGTCTTCAATCAGATATATATATATATATTCCTATTTAATTATATGAACATATATATATTTCAAATAATTATATACATATGTACAAATGTACGTACGTATGTATAAAAATTGATACATTATATCGAACTGTCAATTGTTTCTCTTTTCGTATAATCAAAATGTAGTTGACATAAAAATTACAACATTTTTATTTTTTGTAAATACAAAATTTTCTATCAGATATCAAAATTTATAAGAATTTTATTATAATGCCTCCCAGGGCAGACAGAACCGCTGGTGGCGGCGATGATACAATAAAATCTAAGACAATTACGAGTGCAACATTTTGCGGGATACCCTGTAAGAATTCAATTTGAAGATACTATTTTATTTTTATTCTTAAGAATATAATAATTAATAATTTTATGATTGAAAAGCTCCAGGACCAAAGTACAAATTGAAAACGCTCGTTGGTTACAACGATCATTGTATTTCGAAGTATCGAAATCCGGCATACACGTTTGGTATGAGGCAAATATCTGAAGACGTATGTGAAGGTCCTGGACCAAAGTATATGCTTCCAGATGTAAGAGCAAAAGGTTTTACTCATGGATTCGCGTTAAAAACTACAGGTAATTGATCTCACAGTTTCTTTATTTATAAAAAGTATAGCTATATATTCCTTATTTTGGTATTACAGATAAAACTTGTGGTCCTGGTCCGAAATATTTTATACCAACTCCTCCAAGCGGTCCTATATTTTCTCTAAAATGGCGTACTAGATACAAAACTGAATGTGCATCACCTGGACCTTACGACATTAAGTCGTTTCCTGGACCAAGCTTTACCATGTAAGACTTTAATATGTTTATTTTTGTCTTATTGATCGTTGATTCCGTATTATTTTATTTTTACAGAGGAGTACGTCTTCCTGATGACAAATGTATTGGTGGACCAGGACCTGCTGGCCCGTATACATTGGATGTGGTTAAACCAAGATCACCAATGTTTAGTATAGGCTTTTTCCATCGCTATAAAGATATCTGTAAGAGCCCAGGACCTAAATATAATCCCAAATTGTTAGATCTATCACCAAAGTTTTCTTTTGGAATGAAGCATAGTGTCTGTGCACCGCCGTATTTTTCTGAGTGTGATGAAAAATGTTAAACGTCGATTTGTCCATAAAATTTATCGATCCAAGAATTATAGAAGCTATTCAGTTTATTTTTTTCCAATAAAAGATCGCCGATTATGATTTTATAGATTCGATATTAATTATTCTGATATAATTTACTGAAATTGTTAACATCATTGATAATAGTTTAGATATCATACGATGTATGATAAAAAAGTAAAGCATTTCGATCAAATTTATTATACTAAAAATCAAAAATAAATTACAGCTATTTTTTAAATTGCCTAAAAACATTAATTCATAAATAATAAATGTATTTTAAAATCTAATGTTGAAAGATATACATAATTCATATCGTTGAACGTTTTAGATATCGTTCGGGATGTATATACAAAAAAATTTGTGCTGTATATAAATAAAAAATTGTGCTGTGTATAAATTATTAAAACTAATATTTAAAAAAATATTGAATTAGATTTTACAGGAACAATATCAGAATATTATTTTGTCGAAATCATTAATACACCGTGCAGAATTAAATGTGCAACAGCTCATTTCTCGCTTTTCTTAGAAAAAAGATATTGTTATAACTTCAATCTTTACAATTCCAAGAATATTGTAAGTACCGGGCGAATGGCTGCATATTTAAAAGCGTTTCAATGATTTTTTTCAATTTAATTTTAATTAAATATTAAAGTATTTAACTAAACATTTTTACATTTTACATTACTGATCATACTTCTGTAGATGAATATTGTAAATTAGATAGAATTTTAATATAATTTGTTAGAGAAATACTGAAAATTTTATTTTCTTTATTATTCTTATATATTCTAATTGATTCTCATTTATCATTTATCATTTTTATCATTATTATCATTTATCATCGTAGACATATTCATCGTTAAATGAATAATAAAACGAATAATAAGAGTGTCTATAAATTTCAAATTTGAAACCATAAGTTTATATATCGATCTACGAAGTACTAGGTGGCGCTGATAGTCATAGGCCGTACAATAATTTTTGGTTATATCTCACTATCAATCATATCAATGAATGTATTCTTCTTGGTATATAACTCGCTATTTTGCTTTAGTAGAGATAAATATATGTTTCGGTATTAATTTTAGTATGGAAACTAAAACATATTTGTCGATATATTAAAGAATTATATATTCGTTAAGTAAAATATTGCAGATATGTCATTAACATCTCGTAAGTTTTGTTTTATTCAGTTTTTAATATTCTAATAATCGTTTATATAAATTTTGTTGGTTATGTCATATATATAGATTATAATATTTAAAACAATTTTAGGATTATTTTTACAATATTCATATCGATTAAGATGGCAAAAACAATATAGTACATTGGCAAATATATTTCCCAAAGATACAGCAGATGAACAATTTCATAATTTTCGTACAATAGAATCAAATCCTGTAAATCATAATGAACAACATTTGAATAGGATATACACAATACCAAAGGATACATTCAAGACACTTTTTCAAAATGTTGGAATTCCAAAAGACTTTTTAACTCTGTCTACTGCTTTTAATGAATGTTCTATATTAATTAGAAGTCCTGCATTAGAAGTAATATCATATCTTGAACAAGCAGATTATAATAGACCTATAAACAAATATGTATTATGTATCCTTTCATTAATCTTTTATTTTATAAAGCATTCTCTGTAAAATATATATATATATATTTTGTGTAATGACATTTCTTTAACCCTATATATAGATGGAAAATTTGGTACAGGAAAATCAGTAACATTAATGCACATATTACATTATGCTTTTATAAAGCAGATGATAATAATACATGTACCTTCTCGTATGTAAAGCTATCATAATAATTATTTCATGTTTTATATTGTTCATATTATTTTATATCTATTAAATTATATCTGCTTTTTAAATTTTAGCTAACATTTGGTTTCGATTTCCAAAAGAAATTACGAATTCGTATAAAGATCCAGGTATCTTAGACTTACCAGTTGAGGCAGGGAAATGGTTATTATATTTTAGAAATCAGAATAGTAATCTTTTATCAAAACTCGATGTAAGTATTTACAAATGTTTATTTACAAAAATTTCATAATAATAAAAGTCATGTTCTAGCTTAGAATATCGAAAGATTATCAATGGAATATAAGAGAGAAAGCATCTAGTGGTTCTCCATTGTTAGAAATGATAGAGTTTGGTATAAACAGAATAAGATATGCATCCAGTGTAATAGACGCATTATTGATGGAATTAAAAGAAGCTAGCATTGCAGGAAAGTGTAAAGTTTTAGCAGCTGTAGATGGTTATAATGCATTTTGGTCAGATCATACCAAAATACGTAATGATGATAAAGTATGGGTCAATCCACGACAAATATCATTAACTTTATCATTTCTAAATTTTATAAAAGATGATTGGTGCAATGGAGCTGCTGTGTTAACAGTAGATACTAAAGCAAGCAAGGTAATAATATGAAATAAATTAAAATAAAAACTTTGAATTTCTATTTATAAAATATAAAACAATTCTATGACTGCAATATGTCTATTGTTGTATCATTAATAATGATTGTATAATCATAATTGTCTTTAGGAAAGAAGAGAATATGACCATCCTAGATACTTGCTTGGTAAGGATGGCTTTGATTGTTTAGATCCTTTTATACCTATTTTATTAGAAAATTACACTAGAGTTGAATTTGATTCTGTAATGGAATATTACAAGGAGCGAAAATGGATTAGGGATATTAATGCAGATGGATTAGCAGAAATATGGGCATTGAGTATTGGTCATCCTCTTGAAATAAGACAAATTTGTAAATCTTTATAAAAATATTCTAAATAAAGTAAAACGAAGAATTTGTTCGTTTTATGTTACTCTAGTAAAACCATTTTGGAGCAATTAAAAAAAGAAATATATATATATATATTTTTTAATTTTGGATTAAATGTAAAGAAATAGAGAACAATTAAACATTGCACTGCTTTATTGATTATTATATTACAATCTAAACATTTAAGAACAAAAAAGGCTAGAAATACATTTCTACATTAATATGTATATTAAAGAAAAGTATATAGAGTTATAGATTATTATTAAAGTTGGAATGTTACTACAATATTTAAAGATATATAACTTTATTTTTATATAAGGTTTCCCTTAAGTTTTTTTAATAAGATATAGTCAAGATAAATTGCGTCATTCGCGCACAGGTGATAGCATATCTAAAACTTTCCCAATATCACCATCTTTGATTTCTAATAGTTGAGTAAGCCAACCACCTTCATTAGAAAATCCCATAGTCATCATAATTTCAACAGCATTTTGTATCTTTGGGTTTTGATGATAGATAACTTGTTGAACTGGTTTTGGTAATTGTGGATAAAAATTTCCATTTGACTCTTCTATTATAGGTGCTGATGGATTAACAACCTAGATGTAAAAGATTTATATAGTTTACTTAATATATTTTGATCATAGTATATTTTTTCATAAAAAAATTTTATTACTTTATATATGGATATATCTATATTTTGGTGTATCAAACCTGTATTAACATTACCTTGTTTGGCACATTTTCATTAGTGGGTTGAGACGAAGTAGAAGGATTGAGCAAAGTTTGATCAGTAACAGAAGCAGCAGGGGTAATAGGTGCAGCAGATCGTTCATCTTTATTCACCATAGTCCAATCTTCGTCATCTGAGGATTTATCAGATTTTTCAGAAGGTGAAGCATTTTTACTAGTTAAGGATTCAACATTAGATGCAGGAATATTAATATTTTGTTCTTCTGTCAATTTCCTGCCTTCTCCAGGAAACTTTGCAGAAGCATTTTCATTTGTATTTGATGACACTTTTGGTTCAGTTTGTTTAGTAGGGGCATTGTTTTGAGGCATATCAGATTTTTCATTATTTTTAACTTTCATACTGATGTCAATTCCAAGAGGATTCAAAAATTGAGCAATATTGTCTTCTACCATCTTTAGAAGATCTATATGCGGTTTTGCCTCTTTTTTAGTTTCTTTAGATGATGGTTTATTAGGCGAAGGTATAGCTTCAGTTGCTGTCTCTGGCGGTTTTTGAATATTATTCTTCATGGGACACTCACCTGCATTGTAGGTCCAATCATTAAAATAATCTGCAAAAGTGTCCACCCATGAAGAATTATCGCAATTCGGTCTAGATCTTCCACAATGTTTCTCGTTCATAGCTGGACATTCTCTTGTATCTTCCGCTCTTGTATTATATGTAGCACTTTTTCTAATAAATTTTTTCATATGGTGAGCCAAGCGTCTACCATATCTGGATGTCCATTGTAATGGTACTGCTATACGTATCATACAATGTTCAGGATGTACTCCTCTTGATTCACAATCAAAACATAAATCATAATCTGGGCATTCAATACATTTATATCGGAAACCTTTAACATTCTTATTGCAACCATCGCATACGATATTATGATGGAGTACTCCTGCAATTTCTTCTGGTTGAACATATACATTTTTCTCATGCTCTGGATGTTGTATAATGTATAATTTACGAGCGCCATGTCTTGAGGATTCAGCTAAAGCAATAAGTAACTCTTCATCAGTTGATATTGCTATCTGATCATCTTCGGCATCTGGAAAATTCAATATATAAAATTTTCTTAAAAATTTATATAAAATCAAAGGGATGGTTTACATTAATACAATATGTACCATAAATTAATGTATAGTCTTATTAAAAATTTTTAGATCTTTACCTTTCCAAGTGATTGTAAATTTTTTCCCACGTAGGTTTGGAAAAACGGTTTGTAATTTTTCTTTTAAATAGACATAACTTGTCACAACGTCAGAATCAATCGTAAATCTTCGAATCTCTTCTTCCTTCGAGGATCCTTGAATTATCAAATATGCTTTAAAATGCTCCATTTCGTAATAAGAAATTGTCGTTTAAATTTGAACAAATCACACAGAAGATCCAAAGAAATCTTTTTTCTCGATTAAAGATATATATTTAACGTAAAATCTATTAAAATGACTACGTAAAATCTCGATCACGATTAAAACGCAATATGTCCCTGGAATTCTCTTGACGATTCTTTTATAGCTGAAGTGGGATATTGATTCACATCAGCGTTAATAGCGCCTGCGTCAAATCAAAATGGCGGGGTATTGCTGACGAAGTAAAATTGAATAACGATAATATATATATCAGAGTAAATCGTCGAAATAAATCGATGATAATAAAAATATTATTTTTATTTTTGTAAAAATGAAAATGATCTTTTCTTTTTATCGATGTTTGTTTATAATAGATACGAAATAATAATTATGACATTTGAATTCGGGAAGTGTCATTCAGCGCCATTTTTGAATGATATGCAGAATTCCAAACTACGTCACGTGACTTTATCTACACGTAAGACATAACTTATATTGCAGCTAGTGTAAAAGTTTTAAGTCATGCTAGTGATTCGCTATATTACATCACGATACAGGTAGACCGAAACGAAATTCTTTTCTATTTCAAGAAATATGAATTTCTTTTTCATAATATAATACGATATATGAATATCATATAAATATAAATATAAATAAATAAATAAATAAATAAATAAATAAATAAATATATATATATATATATATCAATTACATTTTACAAATATTTATTATTCGATGAATATGTTATGATATTGGAGGAAATAATAAAAATAATAATAAATAAATATATAAATAAATATATTAAATATTCCCACGTTTTATAGATTTATATATTATTTTAATAAATAATCGTTTAAAATGTAAAACAAAAAATTAATTAATACGTGACTGGGCATTAGAGTGTTAATAGAAAATATTTCAAGTATTGAAATGATTTTTAAAAAATTAAAAAATTGTATTTAAAAACACATTTAGATTTTAAACTTTTAAGAATTGGTATGAAACGAATTATTGCAAGTTCATCGTATCTAATGATCTAAATTCTAAATTAAATACACACGAGATATATTATTCATTCAATATTATAATCAAATCTTTATACTTTTTCGAATGTTTCCTCAATCAATTATAGCAATTTTCTACGATAACCTTGTATTCGCGCATATGGAAAAGAACTAGTATATAACTTTCGTTGATCGCAAAATAATTTTATCAAGTGCTTCTCTCGTTTATATCGATTAGAACGACTATTAAATTATTTTAATGGAAGTACAACATCGTTTTTAAAACATTGCATATAACATTCGTACGTAATAAAAACGAACAATGTGTGCTATGTAGATACATAAACACAGATGGATGTACATACATTCGACAAATAAAAGAAGGAAAAGAAAAAAAAGAAAGAAGGAGAAAATGAAACAACATTTATTAATCGATCGACGACAGACCAATACCGAAACGCATAAAATTATTGTCTTTGCAAGAATACGATAAAAACACACACACATATATAAAACATACGTCACGCGTTCATAGCAATCTCCACGACGATCGCAATATTCCAAATGGCAATAACTATCTTATTAGAAAGTTTAGAAATTTAGTCATTCGCTGTCTTCTTTCGTTGTCGCGTAAGAATTTTCTCCATAAATTTTCTTAGAACATAGTCCATCGATTCGTTCTATTTGAGAAACAGTCCGATTCGTTCAATTTAAGTAATAGGAAAGACAAAAATGAGACTTTTTGTACGATTAGCGATACTCGTTTTTCTTTTTCTTCTTTTTCCTTCGAAAATCATAAGATCTTACGAATATTTTCCTATCGGTGACGAACACGTTCCATTTATCATCGACATATGCAAATTATACGGAACGAAATCAACAATTTTCTTATACTCCGAATCAGCGAAAGGTGCTATCATAATATTTTTAATTTTCACTTTTTCATTTAAATCATTATATTTCTCTTTTTCTTTAGAAATGGAAATGAAAACGATAATTTTTAAATGGACGCGTGCCCTTTCTCGTGAAGGATTTACATCCACGAACTTGTACTTTTCTCAATTGCATAAATCATTGTACTATGTAGATCGAATCGTACGACCGCATTATATCGCTCTGATTTCAAATTACAATGCGATTAATGAGTTCTCTTTAGCAACCAGTACATTTGACATGTCTTATGGTGTTTGGCTAGTGTTATTCATTTACAAGGGACACGGCTCCAATTATTGTCACAGTCCACCAAGTAATATATTTCATTTAAGATTCAACTCGAAAATGTTAGTCAGCTGCGGTATGGAAAATATTTTACGAGAGTGGTATTCGATTGATACGAATCAAACCGAAATCAACGATTTAGCAACGTGGAGCTTAGAGAAAGGAATAATTAAAATTGCGCCAAATTCTCTTTACGAGAGAAGACGTAATTTGCAAGGTTTGATAATGAGAGCTGTTACAGTCAAGGTAAAATATTTTCTAAGTCTATATATATATATATATATATATATATATATATATATATATACATACACACACTTTCTATTTTCTAGTTAATTTAATTAGCATTTATTATTTCATTTCATATTAGGATTCATCGTTCATAAACATAAACGAAGATGACGAATTAGATGGGATATTTGGTAGAATATTGACAGAACTTTGTTTGACTCTTAATTTTAGTTTGAACATTGTCTCGGAAGTAGAAGAATATGGAAGTTGGAATGCAAAAGAAAAAACTTGGTCCGGAGCAGTGGGAGAATTATATGCTGAACGTGCTGACATTTCTATTTCAGATTTTTCTATTACCAATGCCAGATTGAATGCTGTTGACTTCACGCTTCCTCTTTTGCTTACAAAAAAATGTCTTTACATTCGCGAACCACAAATATTTGCGATTAAATGGTCATCTTTTTTTTTAGTACGATAACTGACACTATAATTTTTTCTTTTTTGTGGCTTAACTTTTATGAATTAAAAAATTGCTGTTTTTTTAAGGCATTCTCCCATTCTATTTGGATTGCTATATTGGTGATATTAATTGTTGGATCGATTTTACTGGTTCTTTTGAAAATAAAGAATAAAACGGATCGTAATATAGGACATTTGTTGTCTGACAATTTTCTGGAAATTTGGGGTATATTTTGTCAACAGGGACTGGCAGGTACGATACAATATTTCTTAAATTTTGTTTCAACTCTATCTTTTATTATATTTTTTATTATATTCTAACTTTTATTTTATTGTATCTTTTTATTATATTTTATATATTTATACAAAGTATTCGTTCGATTTAGATTTTCCTGATAGATCTTCGTTAAGAATAGCATATTTTTCTATGATTCTTTTGGCTGTCGTATTATCGGCTGCCTATTCTGCGGCTTTGATAAGCTTTTTAACATCTGGTACGACCGTATTACCTTTTCGTTCGTTAAAGGGTTTCGTTGAAGACGGTACTTATCAATTATCTGTTTTTCGTGGTTCTGCGGATTATGATATGTTTGCAGTGAGTATCATATATTATATATATATATATATATATATATATATATATATATAATGTACATGTATCTGTACATATATATATAAATATATGAAGATGAGCTAAAATACTTATTTATAGTATTCGCAACATCCGTTTGAAAAGAAATTGATGAAGTTGATGATAGAAAAAAAAAAATTGACATCAAATATAGTGGAAGGATTCAAAAAAGTACGGTGAAATAATATAAGAAAACAAAATAAAATAACATATGTGTATATATATATACACACACACACATATATATACATAATTTTATTTTGAATATCTATTATTAAATCACAGGTTTGTGATAATGGGAAACTAGCAATTTACACGTCTGAAGAAGTACAGAAAATAACAAATCTTAAAATAACATGTAACTTAGTTGCTATCGATACAGGACGCGTAGACAATTTAGCCATGATTTTATCTAAAAACAATCCATTCACAGACGTTATCAATTTTCAGTAAGTGTACAATTAATAATGTAAAATTTCATTTATCGTACATTAAAGTACAGACTCATTCTAGCTTGCAGAAATTTATTGACAATGGAATGATAAATCGTTTAAAGGATACGACATTTAAGAAGAAATTGAATGATGTGATGAAGCATAAACCGGTTCGCATAAACAATGTTATGTCGCTTATTTTCTTCATCCAAACTGGTATCATTTTGAGTACATTTATTCTAATCATAGAAAAGTGTATATTTTCCTCTAAGATGAAGAAGATGTCAATAGTAGATCGTACCCCTTCAATTAAATCGTCAGAAGTTTATGTAAAAGAGAAGAGAAGTATAAAAAATGTCGCAAAAGATCACGGGAACCGGAAACGACAACGTTAATGTTCGTTTTCAACGAATTGTTCTTTTTGCTTGTAATTTTCGAATATGACACATATTCTTAATTGGTTATAAGAATTATCTACGATAATCTCGCGTATGCGCATATGAAGAAAGATTAGATTAGATTTACAGCGTTTGTAGGTAGTAAATCATTTTGTCAAATAATTGCCTCGTTCATATTAACCGGTTGATGTTAAATTATTTTAATGATTTCAACATTTTATTTTAAGGTATTGCATTTTGCTATGTATCGTATGTAGAATAATATAAATGTGTAAGGTATGTATGTAGATATACAAATGTAGATAGAAATATATCCACACGTTGAAGAAAAAACAAATAAAAAAACAAAGAAAAAAAAATGTAAAAGAAGAAAAAGAGGAGAATGATAAAAACGTTTATTAAATGATCGATAAAAAATCAATGCCAGCACTCATAAATTAATTTTTTTTCAATATACGTCGCGTGCATTCAGATCATCACGACAATCAGTATAATCGAAGAGACCATAAATCTCTTAAAAGTTTAGAAATTTAGTCTCGTGTGATCTTCGTTCGCTGTCGCGTAAAAATTTTCCCCATGAACATTTTAACAGCGTAGTCGTGAATTTGTACTATGTGAGGAATGGTCCTTTTTATAAATTCATTAATCGATATAAGAAAAAAAATGACGTTTTTCGTACGATTAACGATACTCGTTCTTCTTTTTCTTCTTCTTTTTCCGAAGATCGCAAGATCGAACGAATTAATTTCTGTCGGTGAGGAATACGTTCCTTTGATCATCGAAGTTTGCAAGTTATACAAAACAAAATCTATTATATTCTTATTCGCCGAATCGATAACAGGTGTGATAATATTTTTCATTTTCTTTTCTTCTTCATTTTTATTATCTTTTTATTTTTTTTTCTTCTCTTCAGAAATGAAGATGGCAACGACGGTATTCAAATGGACGCGTGCCCTTTCTCCGGAAGGTTTTACGACTTCGAACTTGTATTTTTCAGAATTGTGCGAATCGTCGTATTACGTAGAGCGAATTGTACGACCGCATTACGTCGTAGTTATATCTGATTACAACGCGATTAATGAGTTTTCTTTAGCAACTAGTACATTCGACATGTCCTTTGCTGCTTGGCTAGTGATATTCGTTTACGAGAAGGAATATGGCTTCGATTATTGTCACAATCCACCAGGTAACATATTTCATTTGAAATTCAACACGCAAATGTTGGTCCGTTGCGGTATGGAAAACGTTTTACGAGAATGGTATTCTATCGATTTGAATCGAACTGAGATCGATGATGTAGCAACATGGAGAATAGAGAAAGGGATGATTAAAATAATTCCTCACGTTCTTCATGATAGAAGATATAATTTACAGGGCTTGATCATGAGAGCCGTTATAGTTAAGGTAAAATATTTTAGAGATACTTTTGATTTTCAAGTGTTAAAGATAATCGATCAACATTTTATTTCGATCTATCAAAAACTGATTGATCAAGATAAAAATGTTGATTTGTTTCTCCTTCTTTTTCGTAGAATTCACCGTTCGTAAAAGTAAATAAGGATGGCAGATTAGACGGCATGTTCGGTAGAATATTAAAGGAACTTTGTGTGACTCTTAATTTTAGTTTGAAAATTGTCTCGGAAGTAGAAGAATACGGAACTTGGAATTCAAAAGAAAAAACTTGGTCCGGAGCAGTGGGAGAATTATATGCTGGACGCGCTGACATTTCTATTTCAGATTTTTCTATTACCAGTGCGAGATTGAATGTAGTTGATTTCACTCTTCCTCTTTTGCTTTCCAAAAATTATATTTACATTCAAAAACCACAGATATTTGCGATTAAATGGTCGTCTTATTTTCTAGTACGATAACTTGCAATGAATTTTTTTTCACATGTTTCATACTTTTTTTTATGAATTAAATAAGTTCTTATTCTTTAGGCTTTCTCCAATTCTGTTTGGATTTCTATATTTGGAATATCAGTGTGTGCAACGATGTTATTAGTTTTTTTCAAAACAAAATACGGATCGGAAAGTAAGATAGGATATTTATTGTCGGATAGTTTTCTCGATATTTGGGGTATATTTTGTCAACAGGGACTCGCAGGTATCATTCAATGTTTCTGAATTTTCATTTTAGTTCTTCTTTTTAGTAGTTATATCTGTACAGATTTTTCGTTTGATTTAGATTTTCCTAATAAAACTTCGTTCAGAATAGCATATTTCTCTATGATTCTTTTGGCTGCCGTGTTATCGGCCGCCTATTCTGCGGCATTGATAAGCTTTCTAGCATCTGCTACGACCGTATTACCTTTTCGTTCGTTAGAGGGCTTCGTTGCAGACGGTAGTTATAAACTTATCGTCGTCCGTGGTTCTGCGGATTATGATTTGTTTGTAGTGAGTGTTATATCTATTATTTATGTTATTCGATATATATGCATGTTTAAAACAATAAATATATGCACATGAAAAAATGTATTTATTCGTAGAATTCAGAACATACGCTTGCAAAGAAATTGACGGAGTTGATGTTAGAACATGAAAAATTGCCATTAACTGTCCTGGAAGGATTTAAGAGAGTACGATGAGATATTTAGAAAAATAAATAAAATAACTTTTATCTACACATATATGAATATATATAATTTTATTTGTAATATTTATTATTAAATTGTAGATTTGTAAAAATCCAAAACTAGCAATTTACGCTCCCGACGAAGTAGAAAGAAGTGAATTTGTTAAAATACCATGTAACCTGATTTATGTTGAAACGGGAAAAGTGGACAGTTTAGCCATGATTTTATCTAAAAACAATCCATTCACAGACGTTATCAATTTTCAGTAAGTACATCATTTATAATGTAAATTTTCATTTAATCGAACGTTAAAGTACAATATCATTCTAGCTTGCAAAAATTTATCAACAATGGTATGATAGATCGTTTAACAGACAGGACGTTTAAAGAGGAATCTAACGATGAAATAAATCATCAACCTGTTCGCATAACCAGCATAATATCCCTTATATTTTTTATCCTAATTGGTATTGTTTTGAGTACTTGCGTTTTGATCATAGAGAAGTGTTTGTTCGTTCATAAAAGTAAGAAGGAAACGATGCTAAATCTTATTTCGTTGAAAACATCATCGGTATATTGTATTAAAAGAAATAAAAATATAAAAAACATTGCAAAGTATCATACGAATCGAAAATGTGTAGATGTAAAATATTAACAACGACGTTAATGTTTATTCTCAGTACATTTTTCTACACTGATCGTAATATTCTAATGGAATAGAAACACGGATAGATATATGTAAGCTTTAGCATTATTTAACTAATTTTCAAAATAAAATAGTTTCTTCATTAGATTGTACTTATAAAGACGTGTTTATAACGCACCTTCAATATTTCTGGTATGTATGCAAATAAATGATCTATATAATGTTACGATTAAATTTTTATACTCCGTGTAATCATTTTGATTAATGATAATTTTCTACGATAAATTTGCGTTTGCGAATAATAAATAATTAGAATATAATGTTTGAGTGTATTTCTTAAAATAAAATGTACTGGTTGGATATAATTTTCTCAAGTGCTCTCCTCGTTTATCTCCACGATCAGAACGTCTATTAAATTATTTTAATGGAAGTACAATGTTATTTTTAAGACGATGTGTTTTGAATTCATATATAATAAAAACATCGATTTATTTGTCAAAGAAGAAAAGAAAAAGAAACAAACAAGGGAGAAATGAAAACAACGTTTATTAATCGATCGATGATAGACCACCACTGCGACGCATAAAATTATTTTCTTCCCAGGAATATTAGATACATCGCATTCCTAGCAATCGGTACGACGATTGTAATATTCCAAACGACAATAAATATCTCATTGGTTTAGAAATTTAGTCACGCGCGATACAAATCGAAATGAAATTGATAATTTAGAAACGTGGTGCTTAGAATTGTTAGTGATTCGCTAAAATAGTTCCACATCTTTTTTTTCACGCAAGAAGATATATTTGCAGTGTTTGATAATTAGTGCTGTTGTAATTAAGGTAAAATATTTTCGTTTAGATATATTTTCTATTTAACGCTTTTGTTTGCATTAGAATTCAACGGCATAATCGATAGAATATTAAGAGAAATTTGTGCGATCCTCAATTTTCGTTTGGAGGTTTCCTATCGAAAGTAGAAGAGTACAGAAGTTGGAAGAAATTCTTCTAAGGTAAAAATTTGATTCGGAGTAGTGGTAAAATAATATGTTGAACGTGCTAACATTTCTATTAAAAATTTTTCTATTACCAGAGTTAGAGTGAATAACGTTGACTACATGCTTCCTCTTTTGCGTTGACCTTTATCAGTTAAAAAATTGCTATTTTTTCTATCTAGGCTTTTTACCATTCAATTTGAATCGCTATCTTTGGTATATTAGTTTCTGCAGTGTAATTTCAATATTATATATACATGGTTTTATTCCTAATACCTGTTATTAAATTGCAGATTTGTAAAAATCAGAAACTAGTATTCTACACGAACGACGATTTCTAAATGTATACAAGATCGTAAATGTTAAAATGCCATGTAATCTGGTTTCCATTGAAACGAAACGTTTAGAAAGTATACCCATGATTTTATCTAAGTACAATCTGTTCACAGATATTATCAATTTTCAATGAGTACAGAATTAATAATGTAAATTTTCATTTGTCGTACGTTAAAGTACAAGCTCATTCTAGATTGCAGAAATTTATCAATAATGGAATGATGAATGGTGTAGAAGATACGACATTTAACAAGTGATGTTATCAAGGATCAATCGCTTCGCATAACCAACCTTCTAGGTTTTCTATTCTTTGTTTTGATATTACTTTGAGTACCTTATCATAGAAAAATGTATTTGTTTTTTTGCAAAATGAAGACAGAGTCAAAGGTAAATTATGTTACTACAATTGAATCAAGAGTCAATGTAAAAAGGAAAAAAAATATAAAGAATATTACAAATTATCGGAGGAATCGTAAGTGTGCACGCGTAAAATATTAAGAACACTAATGTACGTTTTTGTCACTAATGTGAGTTTTTTTATTTGCATGTAATTTTTTAATATCGAATTGAAAATTGGTATTTTTTTTTTATATAAATATATATGGTATATATTTTTATCTACACTATTTATATATTGTACATAATAATCTTCGATAATCTCATATCAGATAGATGCTCAGGAATTATTTCGTCAAGTTTTATGTTCCTTTTATGTGAATTGAAATGGATATTAAATTTTTTTAACGGATCGTTTTTTTAAATACATTGCATTTTAGAATTTATCATGTGGATAAATATAAATATATACAGTGTGTATACAAAGAATATGTATATACAAATGGCATATAATTATTTATAGAAGAAAAAAATAATAATAAAGAAGAAAAGAGAAAAATGAAAAAAACGTTTGTTAATCGATCACTAATAAATTAATGCCAGGACGCATAAATTAATTTTTTTCCCACACATGTCGCGTGCATTCAGATCTGCACGACTATCAGAATAATCAAAGTGATAATAATTCTCTTAAAAGTTTAGAAATTTAGTCTCGTTCGATCTTTCTTCACTGTCACGTAAAAATTATTTCATTAATTTCTTTACAACGTAGTCGTTGATTCCTTCTATTTAAAAGAGAGAGAGAGAGAGAGAGAGAGAGAATTAGCTTTATAATATATCGACTTAAAGATAAAAAAATGACGTTTCTTGTACGATTAACGATACTCGTTCTTCTTCTACTTCTTCTTTTTCCGAAAATCGTAAAATCGGCCAAGCTTTTTTCTATCGGCGACGAACACGTTCCTTTCATTATTGACATTTGTAAATTATATAAAACAAAATCTACTATTTTCTTATTCGCCGAATCGATACAAGGTACGATAATATTTCTCATCTTTTTTTCTTCATTTTTATTATCTGTATTTTTGTTTTCCCTTAGATATGGAAAAGACAACAATGGTGTTCAAATGGACGCGTGCCCTTTCTCGCGAAGGGTTTACCACTTCGAATTTCTACTTTTCAGAATTGGACGAATCATCGTATTATATAGACAGAATCTCACGACCGCATTACGTCGCAGTTATATCTAATTCCAACGAGATAAATGAGTTCTCTTTAGCAATCAAGAACTTTAACATGTCATACGCTAAGTGGCTAGTGATATTCATTTACGAGGAACGTGGTTCCGATTATTGTCATAATCCACCAGGAAACATATTTCATTTAAGATTCAATTCGGAAGTATTGGTCCGTTGCGGTACGGAAAATATTTTACGAGAGTGGTATTCCATCGATTCGAATCGAACTGAGATCGACGATGTAGCAACTTGGAGTTTGGAGAAAGGAATTATTAATATTGCACCAAGTGCTCTTTACGAGAGAAGATATAATTTACGGCGTTTGGTCATGAGAACCGTTATAGTTAGGGTAAGATATTTTCTTTATACAGATTATCTCTATTTTCAAAGCGAAACGGATTATTAATTATTTTTCTTTCCTCTTCGCAGAATTCATTATTCGTAAAAATAAATAAGAACGGCGAATTAGACGGTATGTTCGGTAAAATATTAATAGAACTTTGTGAGACACTTAATTTTACTTTCGACATTGTTTCGGAAGTTGAAGAGTACGGAACTTGGAATCCAACAAAAAAAACTTGGTCCGGTGCAGTGGGAGAATTATATGCTGGACGTGCTGACATTTCTATTTCAGATTTTTCTATGACCAGTGCAAGATTGAATGTCGTCGATTTTACGCTTCCTCTTTTACTTACCAAAAACTCTGTTTATTTCCGCAGACCAACAATATATGCGATTAATTGGTCGTCTTATTTCCTAGTACTTATTTTCAATTGCTTGCAGTTATATTTTTCTATTATACTTTTTTATCCGTTAACTGTCACGAATTGAATAATTGTTATTTTTTTAGACTTTCTCCAATTATATCTGGATTGCTATATTCGCAATATTAATTCTTGCATCGATATTACTAGTTTTTCTCAAAATAAAAGATGGAACAGATTATAACATAGGACGTTTATTGTCCGATAATTTTCTCGAGATTTGGGGCATATTTTGTCAACAGGGGCTCGCAGGTACGATTCAATATTTCTGAATTTTCATTTCGGTTTTTTTTCTTGTTTTAGTAGTTATATTTATACTGATTTTTTTGTTTGATTTAGATTTTCCTAAAAGATCTTCGTTAAAAATCGCATACTTCTCTGTATTTCTTTTGGCTGCAGTTTTATTAGGAGCCTATTCCGCGGCTTTGGTAAGCTATTTAACATCTGCTGTCATCATTTTACCGTTTCGTTCGTTAGAGAGCTTCGTTGCAGATGGTACTTATAAATTTGCCGTTATTCGCGATTCTGCGGACTATGATTTGTTCGCAGTGAGTATTCTCTATGTTGTTCGATATATATATACGTATATATATACAAAGCAATAAATTCTTATATAGCAATGGAGATATGTATTTATTTGTAGAATTTTGAACATCCTCTTTCAAAGAATTTAATGGAATTAATGCTGAAAGATGAAGAATTGCCAAAAAATGTATTAGAAGGATTTAGGAAGGTACGTTGATGTATTATAAAAAAAAATAATAATACTGAAATAATTTAGATATATAGTTTTATTTTTAGCATGTTTTATAAAATTATAGATTTGCAAAGATCGGAAACAAGTAATCTACTCGTCCAACGAAATACAGAATACTATAAGTCTTAAAATACCATGCAAAATTGTTTCTTTCGAAACAGGATTTGTAGACAATTTGGCCATAATTTTATCCAAGGACAATCCATTCACAGACATTATTAATTTTCAGTAAGAAAAAAATTTACATTTAATGATGTAAATTTTATATTTTCTGAACATTAAAGTAGAAATATAATTTAGCTTACAGAAATTTATCAAAAATGGAATGGTGAATCGTTTAAAGGGTATGAAATTTGAAAAGAATTCCAATTATGTTACGCAGCCAAAACCGGTTTACATAACCAGTGTAATATCACTTATTTTCTTCGTTATGATAGGTATCATTTTGAGTATTTGCATTTTGATTATAGAGAAGTGTGTTTTCTTTTATAAAAACAAAGAGGATTTGATTGTAAAACGTATGCCATTGAAAAAATCATTAGAATTTTATGTAAAGAGGAAGAAAATTATAAATAACATTGAAAATTATCACGCGAATCGAAAATGTGCACGCGTAAAATATTAACAAAAATGCTAATGTTCGTTCTCAATAAATTTTTATTGATTTATATTATTCCGATTGTAATTTTCTAATGGCATAGAAATAAGCTTACACGTATCTAAACTTTTGCATTATTTAGCTATTTTGAAATAGTTATAAATGTAATCGCGTGTATGAAGCATCATCTTTATTTATCATATATATATATTTTTTTTATGTATGAGATTGGTCGATACCATTTAATTACGTTTTCATAAAGTTCTTCAATAAACATATTTTTATATGTAGTGCAAGTCAATTTAATTGTTTCTGTGTATACAATTTCTAAGGATAACTATTATAATGTATAATCACGCGTACATACTATTATATATAATTATGTATACACTATATAACGAAAGTGTTTAAGAAATAAATATTAAATTTTGTGATATTACGTTTGGATTTCTTGCGGCAAGCTTGCGTTTAAGCATAAGAAATAATTAGAATATTATGTTTAGATTTAGTTCTTCTGACGTGCAATAGTTGTATATCATTTTCTTAAGTATTTGCCTCGTTTGTATGGATTAGAACGTTTATTGATTTATTTTAATGGAAACAAAGTTATTTATAACATGTATTTTACAATCATAAATAGATTAATATAAACATGTAACGTGGATATATAACTACACAAATATACCACACGTTATAAAATGTATTCATATGTTATAGGAAAAAGAATAAAAAAAAAAAAAAAAAAAAAAAAGAAAAGAAATAACGAAAAAGAAGGAAAAGAAAAAAATGAAAGAAACGTTTGTTTATTAATCCATCGATAATAAATCAATGCCAGTAGTCATAAAATAATATTCTTCGCACGAATATAGAGATATACATCACGTGTATTCAGATCGTCACGACAATCAGAACGACTGAAGTGACAATAATTCTCTCAATAGTACAGAAATTTAGTTTCGCGCGATCTCTTTTACCTATAACGTAAAAATATGTTTCATTAATTTCTTTACAAAATAATCTATATACAATATAAATATCTATGTGTAAAAATAATCTATATAGAAAAAATAAGCTACATACAAAACAATTGTTGATTCGTCCGATATAAGAAATATTCTTATAATCCATCGATCGACGTACGAAAAAAAATGACGTTTTCTGTAAGATTTACGATACTCGTTCTTCTTTTTCTTCTTCTTCTATTTCCAAAGGTCGCAAGATCCTACGAACTCCTTTCTATCGGTGACGAACACGTTCCCTTCATTATCGACGTTTGCAAATTATACAGAACAAAATCTACGATCTTCTTATACGCTGAATCGATAAAAGGTCAGATAATATTCTCCATTTTCTCTTCCTCATTTATACTATCTTTATTTTTCTTTTCCTCAGAAATGGAAATGACAACGATGGTGTTCAAATGGACGCGTGCCCTTTCTAGCGAAGGGTTTTCCACTTCGAATTTATATTTTTCAGAATTGCACGAATCATCGTACTACGTAAAGAGAATCGTCCGACCGCATTATGTCGCAGTTATATCTAATAGCAATGCGATTAATGAGTTCTCTTTGGCAACCAGTAACTTTGACATGTCATTTGCTGCTTGGCTAGTGATATTCATTTACGAGGAACGCGGCTCCGATTATTGTCACAATCCACCAGGTAACATATTTCATTTAAAATTCAATTCGGAAATATTGGTCCGTTGCGGTACGGAAAATATTTTACGAGAGTGGTATTCCATCGATTCGAATCGAACTGAGATCGACGATGTAGCAACTTGGAGTTTGGAGAAAGGAATTATTAATATTGCACCAAGTGCTCTTTACGAGAGAAGATATAATTTACGGCGTTTGGTCATGAGAACCGTTATAGTTAGGGTAAGATATTTTCTTTATACAGATTATCTCTATTTTCAAAGCGAAACGGATTATTAATTATTTCTTTTTCCTCTTCGCAGAATTCACCATTCGTAAAAATAAATAAGAACGGCGAATTAGACGGCATGTTCGGTAAAATATTAATAGAACTTTGTGAGACACTTAATTTTACTTTCGACATTGTTTCGGAAGTTGAAGAGTACGGAACTTGGAATCCAACAAAAAAAACTTGGTCCGGAGCAGTGGGAGAATTATATGCCGGCCGCGCTGACATTTCCCTTTCAGATTTTTCTATGACCAGTGCAAGATTGAATGTCGTTGACTTCACTCTTCCTCTTTTGATTTCCAAAACATATCTTTACATTAAAAAACCACAAGTATTTGCAATTAATTGGTCGTCTTATTTTCTAGTAGGATAACTTGCAGTTATATTTATTCTTTTATACTTTTTGATCTGTTAACTGTCACGAATTGAATAATTGTTATTTTTTTAGACTTTCTCCAATTATATTTGGATTGCTATATTCGGAATATTAATTCTTGCATCGATATTACTAGTTTTTCTCAAAATAAAAGATGGAACGGATCGTAACATAGGACGTTTATTATCCGATAATTTTCTCGAGATTTGGGGCATATTTTGTCAACAGGGGCTCGCAGGTACGATTCAATATTTCTGAATTTTCATTTCGGTTTTTTTTTGTTTTAGTAGTTATATTTATACTGATTTTTTTGTTTGATTTAGATTTTCCTAAAAGATCTTCGTTAAAAATCGCATACTTCTCTGTATTTCTTTTGGCTGCAGTCTTATCAGCTGCCTATTCCGCGGCTTTGATAAGCTTTTTAACATCTGCAATCATCTTCTTACCGTTTCATTCATTAGAAGGCTTCGTTGCGGACGGTACTTATCAATTTGTCGTTATCCGTGGTTCTGCGGATTATGATCTGTTTGTAGTGAGTATTATACATATTATTTATGTTATTCGATATATATATATATATATATATATATATATATATATATATGTTTAAAACAATAAATATATGAAGATGAAGAAATCTATTTATTCGTAGAATTCGGCAGATCCGCTTGCAAAGAAATTAATGAAATTTATGTTAAAAGAGGAGGAATTGCCATTAACTGCAATAGAAGGGTTTAGAAAAGTATGTTGAGGTATTATAAAACAAAAAAAAAATATGAAAATAGTAAAATAAGTATTAATATCTTTATTGTTGAATTTTAGTATCTTCTATTAAATTACAGGTTTGCAAAAATGAGAAACTAGCGATTTATGCGTCCAATGAGGTAGAGAAATCTCTTAATTTTAAAATACCGTGCAATGTGATTTCTATTGAAACTGGACGTATCGACAGTTTAGCAATTATTTTATCTAAGCACAATCCATTCACGGACGTTATCAATTTTCAGTAAGTACACAATTAATAATGTAAATTATCATTTATCTTACGTTAAAGCACAATATTATTCTAGCTTGCAGAAATTTATCAATAATGGAATGATGAATCGTTTGAAGGATATGCCATTTAAAATGAAATCTGATAATATAATCAAGCATCAACCGGTTTTAATAACCAGCGTAATGTCCCTTATTTTCTTCATACTAATTGGTATTATTTTGAGTACATGTATTTTGATCTTAGAGAAGTCTTTTTTTGCTTATAAAAATAAGAAAGATTCGATGGTAGGACGTATGCCGTTAAAAAAATCGCCAGAATTTTATGTAAAAAGAAAGAAAAGTACAAAAAATATTGCAAATTATTCCATGAATCGCAAATGTGTACGCGTAAAATATTAATAACGAAATTTTTATAATTTTTTTGTACTTTTTTAATGGAACAGAAACAAGCCTACACATGTCTAAGCTTATGCATTATTTAGCACAGTTATAAATCGAAATTGTTATAGATGTATTCGCGTGTATAATGTATCTCTTTCACGTACATATGTATATTTAAATTCTTTTGAAATTTTTCAATTTTTTCCTTCTTAAACGAAGTATAATATATGTATTTTATAGTTAGTATAAAAGGAAAAAATTGTATTCGTCATTTTTTATGTATGAATTCGTTTTCATATGTAGAGCAAGTCAATTTAATTGCTTCTACGCGTTAAATTTCCAAGGTTAGCTATCACAATGTATGATCTCCTATTATATATAATTATATGTATTATACTATATAACAAAATTGTTTAAGAAATATCAAACCTTTTTAATATTTACATTTATGGTACAGAATTAACGTGAAATGAATATCTTCTTAAATTATTTTATTGCGTTTTTATCGTATCTACTCATATAGGTTTTAAATTAAATTTACACGAGACATTTGATGTAATAATTTTTTATTAGGAGTTCGCGTTTGCGCATAAGAAATAAGTAGAGTGTAATGTTAAGGTATATTTTCTTCTAACGTGCGATGGTTGGAGATCATTTTGTCAAGTGCTTGACACGTTTATATCGATTAGAGCGGCTATTAAATTATTTTAATGAAAGTGCTACGTTATATTGTAAAGCGTATATACTGTGAATACGTGCACACGGAAATATATGAATATATTAACATACCTAAGAAAAAAAAATAAGAGAAAAACAAAACGTACGTTTGTTAATTCATCGATAATAAATCAGTGCCAATACGCATAAAATTATTTCTCTTCGTGGGAATATATAGACATACGTCGCGTGCATTCAAATCTGCACGACAATCAGAACAATCGAAGTGATAATAATTTCTTGAAATTTAGTTTCGTTCGATCTTCTGTCGCTGTCACTGTGAAAACTTTTCCATTAATTTTTTTAGAACGTCCACGTCTATTCGTTCAATTTGATTAATACGTTTATCGATCGACATATTCAGAAAAATGACGTTCGTTGGGCGATTAAAGCTACTCATCCTTTTTTTTTTTCTACCGAAGATTGTAAGATCGTACAAACTTCCTTCTGTCAGTGACGGACACATTCGTTTTATTATCGACATTTGCAAATTATATAGAACGAAATCTGTAATTTTGTTATATTCCGAATCGATAAGAGGTACGATGATATCTATAATTTCTTTTTTCGTTTTTCTTTTATACTTACAATTTTATTTTTCTAATTTCACAGAAATCGATACGATGGTATTCAAATGGACTCGTGAACTCTCTCGTGAAGATTTTATGACATCGAATATGTATTTTTCAGAATTGCACGAATCATCGTATTACGTAAGGCAAACTCGACCTCATTATATCGCTCTGTTATCTAGTTATAAAGCGATCAATGAGTTCTCCTTAGCTACTAACAACTTTGACATGTCTTTCGCCACTTGGCTAGTGATATTCGCTTACAAGGGACATGGCTCCGATTATTGTTATAATCCACCAGGTAATATATTTCATTTGAAATTCAACACGAACATGTTGGTCCGTTGCGGTAAGGAAAATATTTTACGAGAGTGGTATTCGATCGATTCGAATCGAACTGAGATCAATGATTTTGCAACTTGGAGCTCAGAGAAAGGAATCATTAAAATGGTTCCTGATTCTCTTTACGACAGAAGATATAATTTACAGGGTTTGACCATGAAGGCTGTTATAGTTCAGGTAAACAAATTTTTGTTCGACATATTTTTTTTTCTTTCATTTTCAATTTCAAAATAATTCGTATTATATCATTTTTCGCATTCGCAGGATTCACCGTTCATAAACATAAACAAGGAGGGTGAAATAGACGGGGTATTCGGTAGAATATTAAGGGAACTTTGTGTAACTCTCAATTTTACTTTCAACATTGTCTCGAAAGTAGAAGAATATGGTAGTTGGAATCCAAAAGAAAAAACTTGGTCCGGAGCAGTGGGAGAATTATATGCTGGACGTGCTGACATTTCTATTTCAGATTTTTCTATAACAAGCGCAAGATTTAACGCAGTCGACTTCACGTTTCCACTTTTGATATCAAGAAATTGTCTGTATATTCAAGAACCACATATATTTGCGATTCAATGGTCATCTTATTTTCTAGTACGATAACTTCCGATCGATTGTTTCCTTTTTTCTCGTTTCGTTTTAGAAAATGACGAAATCGAAACAGAATGAAACCATATTTTTTATATAAATAAATTGTTTTCAATATTTTTGATATAATTTACAGCTGTGCTCAAAATATATCTATCTATCTATCTATCTCTTATTTTTTTTTTTATTTAAAATTCATCGACAGAGCAACCAAATGCAGGAATAACATAAATTTGCAAAAATAAATTATAAATTAGATTGAAATAATTAAAAAAGTTTCATTCTCGTACCGTGCGACGTCGAGTGATAGGCAACCAATTTTTTCTCTCTTTTTTTCTTCTTTTTTTTCTTTCTTTTTAATATCTTTTTTGTTTTTAATATCTTTTCTTATTGTTATATGTTTTTATTACATTAATCTTTGTGAAGTAAAAAATAGTTATCATTTTTTTGTTTTTTAGGCATTCTCTCATTCGGTTTGGATAGCTATGTTTGGAATATCAATTTTTGTAACGATCTTATTAATTTTTTTCAAAATAAAAAATAGAACCGATCGTAACATAGGATATTTATTGTCCGATAATATTTTAGAAATTTGGGGTATACTTTGTCAACAGGGATTGCCAGGTCTGATAAAACCTTGTTAGATTTTCTTTTTACTTCAACAGTTTTTTTTGTAGTTACATTCACAGAAATTATTTTCATATTTGCTTTTCAGATTTTCCTGAGAGGTTATCGTTGAGAATACCATATATATCTATATTTTTTATGGCATCGGTTTTATTGGCCGCATATTCTGCAGCCTTCATAAGCTTTTTAACCACAGGTATTCATACTTTACCCTTTCGTTCATTAGAGACTTTTGTTGAAGACGGTACTTATCAATTAGCTGTCTTTCGTGGTACGGCTGATTATGAAGTATTTACAGTGAGTATTGTGTATATATATATATATATTTATACTTATGTATATAAAATAATAAACGAATGCGAAGAAAAATATTTATTTGCAGAATTCGAAAAATCCGCTTGCAAAGGAAATGATAAAAATGATGATAAAAGAGGAAGAATTACCACTAACTTTACTGGAAGGATTTCAGAAAGTACGTTGAGATATTATAAAAAAAAAAATTAAAAAATAGAGAAGATAAAATAACACACACACACATATATATATATATATGTATAGTTTCTTTGTTAATAATTGTTATTAAATTATAGATTTGTGAAAATCGAAAATTAGCGAGTTACACGTATTGCCGAATGAAAAAAAGTCTAAGTCCTGAAATACCATGTAAAGTGATTGCCATTAATGCAGGACCTGCAGACAGTCTATCTATGATTTTATCTAAACACAATCCATTCACTGGAGTCATCAATTTTCAGTAAGTGCACCATAAAATTATAAACTTTCAATTATCATTGGTTAAAGCCAATGCTTATTCCAGCTTGCAAAAATTTGTCAACAATGGAGTGATGCAGCGTTTGAAAGATAGGGACTTTCAAAAGAAATTCAATGATATAACGAATTACCATGGACCAGTTCCCATAACAAGCGTAATATCTCTTATTTTCTTCATTCAAATTGGTATCACTTTGAGTATTTTTATTCTGATTATAGAAAAGTGTATTTTTGCTCGTAAAAATAAGAAAAGGCTAATTATAGATCGTATCCCGTCTATCGAATCATTAGAATTTGATATGAAAAGGAAGCAAAATGTGAAAAATATTGTAAAGTATCACGCGACTCCCAAATGTCAACAGTTAAAATATTAATAATAACGACAATGTTCGTTCGAAACGAATGTTTATATTATAATTTTCTATCGGAACATAATAATACGTTCTTGAATTATTTAGCACAGTTTTAAATAGAAATAGAATTTCTTCATTCAAAATTAAACTTGCAAACGTGTTTATGATAAATTTTCTTTATTTTATCGAATACACGTATGTACATATTTGAATTCTTTCAAACTGTATTGATTTCTTCGTTGTTGCACGAACTAGATATGATATCTGTAGTTACGTGAAATATATTATCTATTTAATGTTATAAACTAATTTATATATTTCCTTGAACATATTTTTAATCGACTTTAATAATATTCAATGATGATAATTAGAATATAATGCTTATATATATATATTTCATATTATTATTATTAATATAATTATTATCAATATATATAATATATTATATGTCAAAAAAAATATATATATAATATAAAAAGAAATCTGTATAATATATTATATGTATACACTATATATATATATATATATATATATATATATATATGAGGATTGTAAAAAAATATTAACCACGTTTTGAAATTTTCATCAATGCATTGTATTTCAAAAAGTTTCTTTTCTGTTCGTAACTTTAGCATATATGTATACATATACTTAGTTATACATATAGACATACACATGCTTAGTTACATTTCAATATATAATCACCGCGCACGCCCCTATTTGATACGATATGTCCGTCATACACTTCCGCAGCGAGTTCGCGTGAGGATCGTTACATGAAGTCCTTCAAATCATCGTATCGCGAAAAACGACATCCTCTTGAAAACTTATTCAATTTTGCAAAAAGATGATGATCACTCGAAATCAAATTCGAATTTTGGAAAAGATGTTCCAGTACCATTTAATTAAAGTGTTCCAAAATATTTTCGATCATTGGAATTATACGAGTACGAGCATCGTTACTTCGGTTGAACACAGGAAAACAGCCACGTAGTTTATTTTTGCAACTGGTAATATACAACTTCTATACGCAGCTGCAATTCGACGATGAATTCTTTTTTCTGAACCAACATTTTCAACATTCAAAAAAAGGTGAATATAATAGATCGCATTGTCGTTTGGATTTCTAATTTTTATCGACGTTTTAAAAATCGGATTTTAACAACGACAATATTAATTGTTTAAATATTTATTTTTAAAATATATTATAATTCATATATCATGCAATTTCAAGTAATTTTTAGTTACGACAGTACAGTAGTATTTCATAATACGGTGGGTACTTAAACATCACAGTGTCCTCGAACTGATAAAGTTTATGAATCATTGGTTTATATCAACATATGAGTAAGTCTATAAATAAGTAATCTTCTGCAAACAATTGTTTTATCTGATTTTTCTACGTAAAGATTTATTACTTTGTAGATCAGCATTTCTCAATCTTTTGAATATCTGGCTTAATACGTTTGCTCAAATGTTTATAAGATAAGTTTTTTTTATTTTTGATTGACAGATTGATATCTATTATTTGAAAAACACGATTGTTTAATACGAGGAAATTATAAAAGTCTCTTAGAAATTAATCACGTATTTTGCTTTCGCGTAAGTTAGCATTTATCATTTAACGAATAGTATAGGTTGAGAAACGCTGTTTTAAACGACCCTCGTATATATTTGTTCAAACACTCGAGGATCACAAATCAATTTGTCAGATAGTTACCTTGCTTATATCGATCAGAATGTCTATTAAATTAATCGAATAAAATTGCAACGTCATTTACACGATGTTGTGTTTTAAAATCATTACAATCAGACGGACAATAACATAAACGTGTTTATGTAGATGCATAAATATACACACAGGATATATGTACTCGTTATACCAAAGAAGATAGAAAATATAAGGAAAAATAGAAAGGACGTTCATTAATCGATCGTAAATAAATCGATACTAACACAGATAACATTGTTTTTTTTTTCACACGAATATGTAAACACCTATCGGCTTCATTTTGTTCCGAACGACATACGGAATAATCGAACATACTTCTGCTATCGTGAAAGAAAATTTTTCCACTAATATCATTTCGTACGTTGTCGTCGATTCGTTCAACTGATTCGTGAAATAGATCGACTCACGAAAAAGAAAATTGAAATAATAATAAAAAAGAAAAGAAAAAAAAAGGAAATGACGTTGCTTATGCGATTGAAGACACTCGTTCTTGTGTTTATTCTTGTTATTCTTTTTCTTTCGAAGATGGCAAGATCTTACGAGCTTCATTCTTACGACGACGAATATATTTCTTTAATCATCAACACTTCGAAATTATATGGAATGAAATATATAGTATTCGTATACGCCCAATCGATAGAAGGTAGGAAAATATATTTCTATTTTTTATTTGTATTATTTTCATTTTCGTATTATTTTTCTTTTTTTAGAAATGGAAGTGACAACAACGATATTCAAATGGACTCGTGTACTATCTCGCGAAGGTTTTACCATTTCGAACTTGTACTTTTCAGAATTAAAGGAATCATCGTGCTACATAAAAATGCGAATTGTACACCCGTATTACATTCCAATTATATCTAGTTACAACGCGATTAAACAGTTCTCCTTAGCAACTACTACCATCGACATGTCTTACGTTGTGTGGCTTGTGTTATTCGTTTACAAGGGATATGGTTTTGATTATTGTCACAATCCACCAGGTAACATATTTCATTTAAAATTCAATTCGGAAATGTTGGTCCGTTGCGGCACGGAAAATACTTTAAATGAGTGGTATTCCGTTAATCGGAACCGAACCGAGATCACTGATTTAGTATCGTGGAATTTGGAGAAAGGTATTACTGAAGTAGTTACAGGTTCTCTTTACGAAAGAAGATATAATTTACAGGGTTTGATTATGAGAGCTGTTATAGTTAAGGTAATGTTTTTTCGTTCTAATATATAAATATATATAATAATATATAATATATATATATATAAAATATATATAATAATATATATATAGTTTTTTATTCTATTTTCAATTTAAAAAATATTCATATTTATTTGAATTCTTTATTACAAATTTCTCTTTTTTCTTCTTAGGATTCACCATTCATAAACTTAAATGAAAATGGTCAATTAGATGGCATGTTCGGTAGAGTATTCAAAGAACTTTGTATGACTCTCAATTGTAGTTTCGAGATTGTCTCCGAAATAAATGAGTATGGAATATGGAATTCGGAAGAAAACACTTGGTCAGGAGCCATCGGTGAAATATATGAAGGACGTGCTGACATTTCCCTTTCAGACTTTTCTATGACCAGTGCAAGATTGAATATTGTTGACTTCACGTTTCCTCTTTTGCTATCCGAAAACTGTCTATACATTCAAGAACCAAAGAAATTCGCGATTAAATGGTCATCTTATTTTATAGTACGATAATTTGTAATCGAATATTTTCTCATTCGCTTTTTCGTACGTTCGAATAGATCAATTAGAAAAAATGATCGTTTTTTAGACTTTCTCTAAATCCATTTGGATTGCTGTTTTCGGAATATTAATTTTTACATCGGTGTTACTAATTTTTCCCAAAATAAAAAATGAAACTGATCGTAATATAGGACATTTATTATCCGACAATTTTTTGGAAATTTGGGGTATATTTTGTCAACAGGCACTCTCAGGTTTGATTCAGTTGATTAAATGTTTCACTACATTCGATTCATATAATTTTCTCTTTTTAATTATTATATTCAAACGAAGTATTCCTTTTGTATTTTAGAATTTCCTCATAGATATTCCTTAAGGATAACATACTTCTCTATATTTCTTTTGGCTGTAGTCTTATCGGCAGCTTATTCTGCAGCTTTGATAAGTTTTTTAACGTCCGTTATCCAAACATTGCCTTTTTATTCGTTAGAGGATTTCGTTGAAGATGGTACTTATCAATTTTTGGTTGCTCGTGGTACGGCTAACTATGATTTAATTTCAGTAAGTATGATAAGTATTATTTACTTTATACTATATATCCATACATACATACATACATACATACATATGTATATATATATATATATATATATATATATATATACGTGAAGATGAAGAAAAATATTTATTTATAGAAATCAGCAGATCCACTTGCAAAGAAATTAATGAAGTTAATGCCAGAAAAGGAAAAGTTGCCAATAAATATATTGGAAGGATTTAGAAGTGTACGATGAAATATCTACTATAGAGAGAAAAAAAAGGAATAATTTATATACTTACGTAGTTTTATTGTTAATGCTCGTTACATTACAGATTTGTACAAATCAGAAACAAGCGATCTATACGTCCGTCGAAGTAAAAAAGAGTTTAGATCTTAAAATACCATGTAATGTGGTTGCTATTAAAACAGGACGAATAGACAGTTTATCTATAATTTTATCTAAGCACAATCCATTCACCGGTACTATGAATTTTCAGTAAGTATCAAACAAATATTGTAAAATTTTTCATTTATTGGACGTTCAAGTACAAGCTCGTTTTAGCTTGCAGAAATTTATCAACAACGGTATGATGAATCATTTAAAAGATACAACATTTAAAAAGAATTTCAATGCTATTATGCAGCACCAACCGGTTCCAATAGTTAATGTTGTAATACTTCTTTTTCTCATCTTGATTGGTGTCATTTTTAGTGTTTTCATTCTTATCATAGAAAAGTATATTTTCGCTCGTAAAAATAAAAAATTGTCGATGGTACATCGTATATCGTCAATTAAATCGTCAGAATTTGATGGAAAAATAAAGAAAAATATAAAAGATATTACAAATGCAGATGTAAACACATAAATTATTAACGACAATGTTCCTTATCGTTATCAACGAATTTTTATATTCTGTATGTAATGCTTTTGTATTATTCAACACAATTTTAAATTTTCAATAGAATTTTTAAATTTTAAATAGAATTTTTTCAATTAATATTGAAAGCACGGACCTGTGTACGATAGATTTTCTTTATTTGTCGAATACACGTGTACACATATTTTAATTTTTTCGAAGCGTATCGATTTTTTGTCTTTACACAAAATATAAAATATGTCTCGTAATAGAAACAAAAAAAAACGATATTCACCATTTTTATTGAATCGCGAATTTTTCAATAAACATATTTTCCAATGTAGATCAATCAGAATTTTGATCGCACCAGTGTGGTAAATTTTTCTATGAAAGAAATCACGATGTATCGCCATCCGAATAAATTATTACATATAGTATATATCATAGAACGAAATTATTTAAAAAAATATGTATATAAATCTCGTTTAAAGTTTATTTTGCAATGGATAATTTGACGTAAAATTAATATCTTTTTAAATGATGTTATTACGTTCTTATCGTATCTATTCATATTGATTATAAATTAAATTCACATTAAACATATTATGTATTTAGCGTTATTATAAAATTTTCATACTTTGTTAAATATAACCGTAATCGATTATAATAATTTTCTAGGATAAGTTCGCGTATGCGCATAAGAAATAATTAGTGTCTAAGGCATATGTGATCTAACGTGTTACGGTTAGAAATCATTTTGTCAAGTGCTTGGCCTCGTTTATATCGATTAGAGTGACTATTTTATTATTTTAATCGAAGTGTAACGTTGTTTTTAAGATATTGCATTTTATAATCGTATGCAACGTAAACGTGTTACGTGTTTATGTAATAACATAAATACATATGTATATTGGTGATTTTAAAATAGTAAGAATCTTTTCACGATTTTTATTATTCAATTGACATTAATTTGGATTATATAAAAAGGAAGATAATAACTGTGAGTATATAGTGATTATATATTATAATAAAATTTATTCTAAAAAATTTTATAATTAAGAAAATACTTTTAGAATTATATATAATTTTTAAAGTTTCATAAACCAAACAATTTATTTATTTCATTTAATGTTATTTCATTAATAAATCTATCTGAAATAATCTGTCCCAAGTTTTAATTCTTTCAGTTTTACGACGATAAAATTATTTCTATTATAATGTCGTATATAAAGTGATGATGCTACGAGTCACCATTTTTTTTTCATTCGATCTCGCATGATTTGATATTGAGCAAGTGTTAGGTCAATCATTTTCAGTATTTTGGTAAGTATCTATTTTTTTTTGATAAAGGGAATATCAGTTTCCATTTAAAATATAAAGCTCGAAATACTTATTTCTTAACGTTCTAACTTTGCATATTTCAATTAATTAGTCGAAAATTTTCTTAAGTCCGAAAAAGTATTCACGACATCGTAAGATAATATTTAATAATGTTTTACAACAGCAATAACATGTTTTGTTTTCTGTCGTAAGTCAACCGCAAACAGTTAAATATTTTGAAAGAGATGTCAAGATAAGTGTTATGAAATAATTCCTGTTTTTATAGAATCATCGATATACAATCAAACATTATAAAAGGAAATAAGAAAATAGAAGAAAAGAAATACATATTAAAATCAAATATATTAATCGATCGATGATAGGTCAATATCAGCAAGCATAAAATAATATTCTTCGCATTAGTATGTAGACAGACGCGTAGCGTGCATTCATATCTATCGCGACAATCGCAATATTCGCAATGAAAATAATTCTCTCGATGGTTTAGATATTTAGTTCTCGCAGAAGATAACATTTCATCGTAGAGTGAAATATTTTGACGGATAATCTTACATATAACATGTTAGATCGATCGATTTAATTTCAGATGTAGTTCGACTCATGAAAAGACAAAGAGAAAAAGAAAAATGAGTTACGTCGCGAGATTAAAGACACTCATCGTTATTTTATTTCTTCCGAAAATCATGAGATCGTACGAATTATTGTCGGTCGGTGACGAAGGTGTACCTTTAATCATCGACGTTTGCAAATTATACGAAACTAAATCAATTATTTTCTTATACGGAGAATCGATAAAAGGTACGATAATTCTTTCTCAGTTTATTTTCTTTCTCAGTTTCCTTTTATTTATCTTCGTTTTATTTTTCCACAGAAATGGAAATGACAACGACGATATTCAAATGGACACGTGCACTTTCTCGCAAAGGTTTCACGACTTCGAATTTGTATTTCTCACAATTACACGAATCATCGTACTACGTGAAACGAATCGTACGACCACATTACATAGCAGTGATATCTAATTACGAAGCTATCAATGAGTTTTCATTGGCAACGAATACCTTTGATATGTCCTTTGCTGCTTGGCTAGTATTATTTATTTACAAAGGACGTGGTTTCGATTATTGTCACAATCCACCAGGTAACATATTTCATTTAAGATTCGATTCGGAGATGTTGGTTCTTTGCGGTACGGAAAATGTTTTACGTGAGTGGTATTCGATCGATCCGAATCGAACTGAGATCAATGATTTAGCAAGTTGGAGTTTAGAGAAAAGAATAACTGAATTAGTTCCAGATTCTCTTTACGAGAGAAGACATAATTTACACGGTCTGACCATGAGAGCCGTTATAGTCAAGGTGAGATATTTTTTCTTATAGATATTCTGTTTTTTTTCTGTTTCGTTTTTTTTTTTTGAAAGAAATAAACAAAGAAAAAAAGATTCGCATATCATTTCTTATTTATAATATACATTAATACTTTTTTATACATTAATATATTTTAACATTAACACATTTATAATATACATTAATATTTTTAATATACATTATTATTTCTCTTTTCAAATTCGCAGGATTCGCCATTCGTAAATATTAATAAGAATAACGAATTAGAGGGCGTATTCGGCAGGGTATTAAAAGAACTTTCCGTCACACTTAATTTTAGTTTGAAGATCGTTTCGAAAGTGAACGAATATGGACGATGGAATCCGAAAGAGAATACTTGGTCAGGAGCGATCGGTGAAATATACGCAGGACGTGCTGACATATCTATATCAGATTTTTCTATGACCAGTGCAAGATTGAATGTAGTTGATTTCACTATGCCGCTTGTTTTTTCGAAAAATTGTATTTTCATCAAGGAACCAAACAAATTCGCGATCAAATGGTCATCTTATTTTCAAGTAAGATAAATAGTAATCGATTTTTTGTTCTTTCTGTCATTCGTTCAATTATGCGAATTGAAAAGATAGCTACATTTTTCGTTTTTTTTTTTTTCTTTTTATTTAGACTTTCTCCCATTCCGTTTGGATTGCCATGTTTGGAGTATTAGTTCTTGCAATGATCGTATTAGTTTTTCTTAAAAGAAAAAATGGTACAGATCGTAACATAGGACAGTTATTGTCCGATAATTTTCTTGAGATTTGGGGTATATTCTGTCAACAGGGACTAGCAGGTATTATTTATCCAGTTTCCTTTTTTTTTGTAGTCTTTAGTTTCACTTTTTATTTTTTTTAAGAAATATATTTACGTGAAGTATTCGTTTTGCTTTTCAGATTTTCCAGATAGATTTTCGTTAAGAATAGCATACTTCTCTATATTTCTTTTGGCTGTTGTTTTATCGGCCGCTTATTCCGCGGCTTTGATAAGTTTTTTAACGTCCGTTATGCAAACTTTACCTTTTCATTCATTAGAGGGTTTCGTTGAAGACGGTACTTATCAATTTGCTGTCCTTCGCGGTACAGCTGATTACGATATAGTTGCAGTGAGTATTATACTGATTTATGTACATTCTTCTAAGTATAATATAACTACACGAAAATAATATTTATTTGTAGAATGCAAAAGATCCACTTGCAAAGAAATTGATGGAGTTGATGCCGGAAGAAAAAAAATTGCCGATAACTCTAAAACAAGGGTTTAATAGAGTATGATCAATTATTTAAAAAAAAAAAAAGAAAAAATCTTTTTTATATATATAATATATATACATATATATATATAAATATAGTTTTATTATTAATATCAGTTATATTAAATTACAGATTTGTAAAAATCAAAAACTAGCGCTTTACACGTCAATCGCAAAAAAGGAAGGTATCAGATTTAAAATACCGTGTAACGTGATTCCTATTAGTGCAGGACGTATAGAAAGTTTAGCTATTATATTATCTAAGCACAATCCATTCACAGAAGTTATCAATTTTCAGTAAGTATACAATTAATAATGTATATTATTATTTATTTTACGTTAAAGCACAATATCATTCTAGTTTGCAGAAATTTATTAACAATGGAATGATGAATCGTTTAAAAGACGCGACATTCAAAAAGAAATTGAATTTTATGTTGAACCATGAACCGGTTCATTTAAGTAGCGTTATATCGCTCATTTTCTTCATCCTAATTGGTATAATCACGAGTATTTGCATTCTTATTATAGAAAAATATATTTTCGTTCGTAAAAGGAAGATGTTGATTGTACATAATATATTTTTGAAAAAATCATCGGGATTTTATGTGAAAAGGAAAAACAATATAAAAAATATTGTGAAAAACAAGGGAAGTCACAAATGTACACGCGTGAATTAAACACGACAGTGCTAATTCTCATTGTCAAGGAATTTTTATATTCTGATTGTAATTTTCTGAAAGGAATAGAAACACCTATGCGCATATCTACGCTTTTGTATTTTTTACCATAGTTTAAAATTTTAAATAGAATTTCTTCAATTGAAATTGAACGTTTGGATCTGATTTTCTTTATTTGTCGAATGCACGTATATACATATTTTAACTCTTTCGAAGCGTGTATATTTTTCGTCTTTACACGAAATATGAAATATGTGTCTTGTATTAGAAACAAAACAAAAAATTATATTCGCCATTTTTATGTATGAGTCGCGATAGGGCAGTATTATTGAATCGCGAATTTTTCAATAAACATATTTTAAGATAAGTTCACATAAGAATTAATTAGTGTGTAAGATATATGTGTTCTAACGTGTTACGATGGGAAATCATATAGCTCGATTATCGACCAGAATGAAATTATAAAATTATTTTAATGGGAGTGCAATATTATTTTTAAGATATTACATTTTACATTTTTATGTAATAAAAACGTGTGTAGGTGGATACATTGAAGATGGATATATATATATATATATATATATATATATATATATATAGTACTTATATATATAATATACACATAATAAATACTTATATATATATATAATATATATAAATATAAGCACGCTATAGAAACAAAAGAAAGAAATGTGTATTAGAATAAAATATATTAATCGATCGATGAAAAATCAATGTCACTGCGCATGAAATTATTTTTCTACTTACGAATATGCAAAAAAACATCGCGTGCGATCAGATCGGACGCATCAATCGCAATATTAGAAATGAATAGTTTAGAAATTTAGTTTAGTGCGATATTCTATCGTCGTCGAGTAGAATCTTCTCGCAAATCACATTAAAACATAGTCGTTGTTGATTTATTTAATTTGAGAAATAGTACGACGCATATAAACAAAAAAAAAGAAGAAATGACGTTCGTTGTACGATTAAGAATATTCGTTCTCCTTTTTATTCTTTTTATTCTTTTTCTTCCGAAGATCGCGAATTCGTACGAATTACTTTCTGTCGGCGACGAGCACGTTCCTTTCATCATCGATATTTGTAAATTATATCGAACGAAATCTGTAATTTTCTTATACGGTCAATCGATAAAAGGTAAGATAATTCTTCCAAATAAAATTTCTTTATAAGTAATATATTCATTTTCTTTTTTTTTTTCAGAAATGGAAATGACAACGATGATATTCAAATGGACACGTGCACTCTCTCGCGAAGGTTATATGACTTCGAATTTATATTTTTCGGAATTACACGAATCATCCTACTACGTAAAGCGAATCGTACGACCACATTACATCGCACTCATATCTAATTATGAAGCTATCAATGAGTTCTCATTGGCAACGAATACCTTCGATATGTCTTTTTCTGCCTGGCTAGTATTATTTATTTACAAAGGACATGGTTTCGATTACTGTCACAATCCACCAGGTAACATATTTCATTTAAGATTCGATTCGGAAATGTTGGTCCGTTGTGGTATGGAAAATATTTTACGTGAGTGGTATTCGATCAATTCCAATCGAACCGAGATCGATGACGTTGCTACTTGGAGTTTGGATAAAAGAATAACTAAATTAGTTCCAGATTCTCTTTACGAGAGAAGATGTAATTTACAGGGTTTGATCATGAGAGCAGTCGTAGTTAAGGTAAAATATTTTCGTTCGAGATATTTTCTTCATTTTATTTTCAAATTATAAATAATTCGTATTTATTATTTACATTTGTTCTAGGATTCATCGTTCATAAACGTAAAGGAGGATGGTCAATTGGACGGAACGTTTGGTAAAATATTGACAGAACTTTCCGTTGCTCTTAATTTTAGTTTTGATATTGTCTCGAAAGTAGCTGAGAACGGTAGATTAAATACAAAGGATAATACTTGGTCCGGTGCAATTGGTGAATTATATGCTGGACATGCTGACATTTCTATTACGGATTTTTCTATGACCAGTGCAAGATTGAATGCGATTGATTTTACACTTCCTCTTGTTATATCGAAAAAGTGTCTTTACATTAAAGAGCCACAACTTTTCGCGATAAAATGGTCGTCTTATTTATTGGTACGATCACTTGCTTTGCTTTGTTTCTCTTTTTTCTTTTTTTTAATTTTTTCTTCTTCTTTTTTTTTCCTTGCTTTGGTTAATTATCATGAATGAAATAATTGTTGTTTTTCTTTTAGGCTTTCTCTAATTCCATTTGGATCGCTATTTCCGGCGTATTAATCGTTGTTCCCATATTACTAATTTTTCTCAAAACGAAGAATGAATCAAGTCGTAACGTGGGACATGCATTGTTCGATAATTTTCTCGATATTTGGGGTATATTTTGTCAACAGGGACTCCCAGGTTCGAACGAATTTTTCTTAATTCTTGTTTCATAATTTTTTTTTTTTATTGATAAGTAACATTTACACGAAGCATTCGTTTGAATTTTAGACTTTCCGCATAGATCATCTTTACGAATAGCATACTTCTCTATATTTCTTTTGGGTGTTGTCTTATCAGCCGCTTATTCGGCTGCTTTGATAAGCTTTTTAACATCCGTTATTCAAACATTACCTTTTCACTCATTAGAGAATTTCATTGAAGACGGTACTTATCAATTTCTTGTCTTTAGTGGATCAGCTGATTACGATACGTTTACAGTGAGTACGATACGTATCATTTACGTTGTTCAATCTATACCATAATTATTCATAAATATATACAATAAATTATTTATTAAAAATATTTCTTTATAGAACGGTAAAGATCCCTTAGCAAAGAAATTGAAAAAGTTGATGCCAGAAGAAAAAAAATTGCCAATAACGATGGTAGAAGGATTTGAAATAGTATGATGAAGGTTTTTTAAAAGAAAAATGAAATTTTATATATATATATATATATATATATATATACTTATATATATTATTATTATTATTTATAAAACTATATATATATAATTTTATTATTAATACCAATTATCAAATTACAGATTTGTAAAAATCCAAAACTAGCTTTATATACGTCCGAGGCAAGAAAGGAGAGTATAAATCATAAAATACCGTGTAATGTTGTACCCGTAGACGCAGAACGTTTGGAAAGTTTAGCGATTATTTTATCTAAGCAGAATCCATTCACCGCTGTCATCAATTTTCAGTAAATAAACAAATATTGATGTATATATATTTTTTTATATTTTATATACGTTAAAGCACGTGTTCATTTTAGCTTACAGAAATTTATCAACAATGGAATGATGGATCGATTAAAAGATAGGACATTTAAAAGGAAATATAATTTTATATTGAATCTTCAACCGGTTTGCATAAATAGTATTATATCGCTTATTCTTCTAATCCAACTTGGCATCATTTTGAGTGTTTGCATTCTAATCGTAGAAAAGTGTATTTTTTCTCGTAAATCAACGAAGATGTCGATCGAAGATCGTATTCCGTTGAAAAAATCATCAAAGTTTTATGTTCAAAGAAAGAAAAGTATAAAAAATATTGCAAAACATCATGCGAATCGCGAATTTGCACGCATAAGGTATTAACGAACAATCTGCGTTTTCATAATGTTTCGTATTCATCGAATTTTTATATTCTTTGTATTTTAATTTTCTAATGGAACGGAAATACGCCTACGCATATGTAATAATGCATATCTAAGTTTATGCATTATTTAGCATAGGTTTTAAATTGAAATGGAATTTTTTTCATTATGTCAAACGTGTGGACACGCGTGCAAAACATTTTTGTTATTTGTTGAATTAATAACGGGTAAAAATATTTTAATTCCTTCGAACTATTTAGATCTTTCGTCCTTACACGATTTCCTATACTAAGAAAATCATATTTTGATTGCACCAATATAGCAAAATATTTTATTACAACAATCTCGATGTATTATCACACACGTACACTTTTATATATATATTATGTATATACATCGTAAAACGAAATTGTTTAAGAAATATTACATTTTTTGATATTACATACAATGAAAAATGAATATAAATTAAACATTTTTATTAACGATAATATTGCATCGTTATCACATTCATTCATATATCCATTCATCACTTAATTAAAAAAAAGGTATTATCTACTTAATGTTATAATCAAATATTTATACTTCGTCAAATGTTTTCTTTATCGATTATAATTATTTTCTATTATAAGATCATAATTGTATACAAAGAAAAAATTGGAATATAGAATGCCGGAAATCATTTTGTCAAGTGCTTATCCCATTTATATTGATTGGAATAGCAATCAAATTATTTCGATGGAAGTACAATATGGTTTTTAAGATACAATTACACATGTGTATATATATATATATACGTAAATATGTCATAAGTGTGTGTATTCGTGGATATATATATATACATAAATATTTGTACATATAGCAAAAAAGAAAAAAAAAGGAAAGAGAAATACAAAATGAAAATAAACTTCATTAACTGATCGATGTTAATAGAACAGTTCCAGTACTCATAAAATTATTTCCGTCTCGAGAATATAACACGACATATACACATCACATACATATATTTCTATTCTTACGACAGTCACAAGTGGAAATAAGTTACTCGCATTAGTTCAGAAATTTAGTCTCGTACGATCTTCTTTTACGTTACAACGTACACGTCGATTCATAAAATTCCATAATTGAAACGCATAAATTCATAAAATTGAAACGTCCGATTAATCGATCAATATATTTACAAAAAAATGACGTTCTTTGTGCGTTTAAAGATACTTGTCCTTCTTTTTTCTCTTCCGAAGATAGCAAAATCTTACGAATTGTTTTCTATAGACGACGAGTACGTTTCTTTCATCATCGACATTTGCAAATTATATCGAACGAAGTCTATAATTTTTTTATATTCCGAATCGATAAAAGGTAATCGATAATTCTTCTTAGTTTTGTTTCTACATCGGTATTATATTCATTTTCTTTTTTTTTTTTATTCAGAAATGGAAATGACAACAACTGCGTTCAAATGGACGCAGGCACTTTCTCGCGAAGGTTTCACGACCACGAACATTTATTTTTCGGAATTGAACGAATCATCATATTATGTCAATCGAATCGTACGACCACATTACATCGCGTTTATATCCAATTACAATGCTGTTAAAGAGTTCTCTTTGGCAACGAGTAACTTTAATATGTCTTTTGCTGCCTGGTTAGTATTGTTCATTAACAAGGCAAATGATTACAATTATTGTCACAGTCCACCAGGTAATATATTTCATTTGAAATTTAATTCGGAAATGTTGGTACGTTGCGGTACGGAAAATATTTTACGAGAGTGGTATTCCATCGACTCGAATCAAACACAGATCGATGATTTAGCAACCTGGAGTTTAGAGAAAGGAATCACTAAAATGGTTCCAGATTTTCTTTACAAGAGAAGATGCAATTTGAAAGGTTACATTATGAGAGCCGTTATTGTTAAGGTAAAATATCTTTTTTTCTATTTTCTAATTGAATCTATTCGTCACTATTATTTCATGTTTTCTTCTTTAGTCATCAGCTATGCTATCCGTGAACAAAGATGGCGAATTAGACGGCCTGTTAGGCAGATTATTAAGGGAACTTTGTCTTACTTTAAATTTTAATTTCAAAATCGTTTCCGAAGTAGAAACGTTCGGAAGATGGAATCCAAAAGAAAATACTTGGTCCGGTGCAATTGGAGAATTATATTCTGGACGTGCAGATATTTGTTTTTCTGGATTTTCCATGACAAATGCCAGATTGAACGCCGTTGACTTCACGTTTCCACTTTTGTCCACGAGAAATTATCTTTACATTCAGGAGCCACACATATTCTCGATTAAATGGTCATCCTATTTCCTAGTATGATAATTATTAATCGAAATTTTTCTTCTTCCTTTTTCTCCACGCGTTAAAATTAATGAACTTTCAATAAAATTAATGAAAAAAAATTTTAATCATTCTTAGACCTTCTCTCGTTCTGTTTGGGTCGCTACATTTGGGATATTAGCTTTAGCAACGATATTATTGATTCTTCTTAAAGTCAAAATTGGAACTGATCGTGACATTGGACATTTATTGTACGATAATTTTCTGGATATATGGGGTATATTTTGTCAACAGGGACTCGCAGGTTTTAATCAAATTTTTCTTTATTCTCGTTTCATATATTCTTTTTTTTTTTTCTTATAAGTGACATTTACACGAAGTACTCTTTTGAATTTTAGACTTTCCACATAGATCATCTCTAAGAATAGCATACTTCTCTATATTTATTTTGGCTGTTGTTTTATCGGCCGCTTATTCGGCCGCTTTGATAAGCTATTTAACGTCTGGTATCCGCAAATTACCCTTTCAATCATTAGAAAGTTTCGTTGAAGATGGTACTTATCAATTTTCCGTTGCACATGATACCGCCGAATACGATCTATTTGCAGTAAGTACGATACGTATTATTTACGTTGTTCCTATCAATGAGAATATTTCTTTGTAGAATTCGGGAGATCCTTTAGCAAAGAAATTGATGAAGTTGATGCTGGATGAGAAAAAATTGCCAGTAAATGTACTGGATGGATTTTTAAAAGTACGATGAAATGTTTTATATAAAAATGAAAGAACTTTTCTATTAATATATGTATGTAATAATTAATAATTTTATTATTAACAGAAATTATTAAATTACAGATTTGTAAAAATCACAAACTAGCATTTTATACGTCTGGCTTTTTAAAGGATAGTGTAGGTCATAATATACCATGTAATATTGTCTCCGTTGAAACAGGACATGTCGACACATTTTCTTTGGTTTTGTCTAAACATAATCAATTCACTGACGTAATCAATTTTCAGTAAGTACAAATATATTCAATAATAATTCATTTTAATTTAACCACAAACTTATTTCAGTTTGCAGAAATTTATCAACAATGGAATGATAAATTGTTTAAAGGATGATCTATATCATAAAAGATCCAACGATATGATCAAGCATCAACCGGTTGACATAACCAGCGTAATAACCCTTATTTTCTTTATCCTAATTGGTATCATTTTAAGTATTTGTATTCTGTTTATAGAAAAATATATTTTTGCTCGTAAAAGTGAGAAGATGCCGATAGTACTTCGGTCGTATCCGATCCATTAAATTGTTCAGGATTTTATGACATAAAAAGAAAGAATAGTATTAAAATATATCGAAACGGAATGCGTTAATGACAAATTTGTACTGACGAAGTATTAAAGATTACGCTAATATGCGTTCGCAATGAATTATTATACGTCATGCTTGTAATTTCCTAATGGAATAGAAATATCCTCAAGTACATCTAAGCTTTTGCATTATTTAGCACAATTTTAAATTGAAATGGAATTTTTCAATTGTATTAAACGTGTATCATGCACATACAATATTATATATGAATATATGTATACACATTGTAAAATACAGATTCTTTAAAAAATATTACATTTTATAATATTACATTTGTAATAGGGAATTGATGTGAATCGAAGATACTTTTAAATGATATTATTGTATAGTTATCCTATCCATTTATATGTTCATGATAAAATTAATATGGAACATATCGTCTGTTTAATGTTTTCAGCCGATTTTTGTGCATTACCAAACATCGTCTTAAAAACAGTGTAATAATTTTCCAGAATAAGCTTCCGTTTGCGAATAAGAAATAATTAAAATATATCGCGTGATGGGCACAAATTATTTTGTTAAGCGCTTATCGATTATATCTTTATATCGATCATAATGAATATTAAATAACTTTGATGAAAATGCAACGTAGCTTTTAAGACGTTATACTTTATAATGATAAGGTGTACAGATGTGAATAAAAGGATAACGTATGTATATAGGTGAATGCAGACAGAAATATATGTATATATATATACATACATATATACATACATACATACACACATGAAAGAAGAAAAAAAGTCGAAGAAAAGGGTAAATTAAAATGAACTTCATTAATCGATCGATGTTACACAGTGTCGGTACGCATAAAATTTCCTTCAGAGTTTTCTTCGGATAAATATAAATACACACACATATACATACACTAACCTTACGTTATATATGCTCCGATTCTCCTGACAAGCGCCATGCAATTTGTCCCGCTCATTAATCGAGAAATTTAGTTCGATGCGATCATTCTTCCTCATCACGCGAAAACTTTTTTATGAATTTACAACGTACAATTCTTAAAATTTGATTGATTCACCCATCGCTGTACATATTTAAAAAAAATGGCGTATGTTGTGCGATTAAACATTCTAATCGTTCTTTTTTTTCTTCCGAAAATCTCAAGATCGTACGAAAAATTATTAATCGGTGACGAGGACGTTCCTTTATTCATCGACATTTGCAAACTATACGGATCGAAATCTATAATATTCTCATACTCCAAATTCACAAAAGGTAGGGAAATATATTTTATTTTCTTTACTTTATTTTTACTATATATTTAATTTCCTTTTCATCAGAAACGGGAATGACAACGACGATGTTCAAATGGACCCGTGCACTTTCTCGGGAAGGTTTTATGACAACGAAATTCTATTTCTCGGATTTACACAAATCATCGTATTACGTAAATCAAATCGTACGACCTATTTACATCGTGATTATATCTAATGACAATGATATTAGTGAATTCTCCTCAGCAACCGATACCTTCGATATGTCATTTGCCGTGTGGCTAGTTTTATTCGTTTACAAGGGACATGATCCCGATTATTGTCACAATCCACCAGATAACATATTTCATTTGAGATTCGATTCGCATTTGATGGTACGTTGCGGTACAGATACTATTTTACGAGAATGGTACTCGATTAAAACTAATCAAACCGAAATCCGTGATCTAGCTACTTTGAATTTGAAGAAAGGAGTAACTAAAATAATTTCAAATTCTCTTTACGACAGAAACTATAATTTACAGGGTTTGACCATGAGAGCCGTTTTAGTTAAGGTAAAACATTTTCATTTCATACACATTATTTATTTTTTACTTTAAACGAACTGTCATCGTTATTAGATTTTTTCATTTTCAGACTTCACCCTTCGTACACATAAACGAGGCTGGCGAATTAGATGGGTTATTAGGTAGAATGTTAATGGAATTTTCTATAACTTTGAATTTTAGTTTCGAAATTGTTTCGGAGATAGAAACGTATGGAACATGGAACCCAGAAAATAACACTTGGTCCGGTGCAATTGGTGAATTATACTCTGGACGTGGAGACATTTCTTTGTCAGGCTTTAGTATGACAAATGCCAGATTGAATGCCGTTGACTTCACTTTTCCTTTTGTCACTTCAAAATTCTTTCTCTACATACAGGAACCAGAGATATTCACGATCAAATGGACATCTTATTTTGTAATACAATAACTTTCAATCGAATTATATTTTACTTATTCTTTATTTATTTTATATTATTCCTTTTTTTTTATATTTTCGTACGTTAACTTGTATGAATTTTTTTAGACTTTCTCTCGATCTATTTGGATCACTATATTTGCGGTATTAATCCTTGCATGGATTTTACTAATTTTTCTCAAAGTAAAGATTAGAGATGATTGTAGCATGGGACAATTATTATCCGACAATTTTCTGGAGGTTTGGGGTATATTTTGTCAACAGGGACTGAAAGGTACAATTCGATATTTCTTCAACTTTGTTTCAATTATTTTACTTTTCTTTTAAACTGTTACTTTTATACGAAACATTCGTTTGATTTAGATTTTCCTGAAAGATCATCATTAAGAATAGCATACTTCTCTATAATTCTACTGGCAACCATCTTATTGGCTACTTATTCTGCGTCTTTGATTAGCTATTTAACAGCCGGTATTCACATTTTACCTTTTAATTCATTAGAGAGCTTCGTTCAAGATAACACTTATCAATTGTGCGTCCTTCGCGATTCGGCTGAATATGATACATTTGCCGTAAGTATTATTAACATTAACATTGCTATTAACATTGCTTCAATGATTTAGAATGTTTATTTATAGAATTCGAATGGTTCGCTTGAAAAGAACTTGAAGAAGTTGATGTTGGATAAGGAAAAATTGCCAATAAGTATACCCGAAGGATTTGTAAAAGTATGATAAAATATAATAAATAAATAAGGAACAATTTATTTAAATACATATGTATATATGTATTCACATGTTTTTATTAATTCTGTTCCTTTGTAAATTATAGGTTTGTAATAATCATAAACTAGCAATCTTAACGTCGAAGATAGTGAAGGATATTTTAGTTCGTAAATCGCCATGTAATATTGTTTCTGTTGATACGGGACGTTTAAACGCAGTTGGCATCATTTTATCTAAACGCAATCCATTTACCCATTTCATCAATTTTCAGTAAGTTCACGATTAACTAATAATATAAATATTCGTTTGATACACGTTGAATCACAAAGCATGTTTCAGCTTCAAGAAATTTATAAACAATGGAATGAATAATCGTATAAGAGACATCCTATCTGAAAAGGAATACAATGATATAACCAAGCATCAACCAGTTTACATAACCAGCGTAATACCACTTTTTTTCTTCATCTTAATTGGTATCGTTTTAAGTATTTGTATTTTGATCATAGAAAGATATATTTTTGCTCGTAAAAGGGAGAAGATGTCGATGGTATCTCGATTGTATCCAATCAATTGAATTATTAGAATTTTGCGATGTAAAAAGGCAGAACCGTATTCAAAATTATCGGAAAAGAATACATTAATCACGAATGAGTATTCACGAAATATTAACGACTATGCTAATATTCGTTTTTAATCAATTATTAGGCTTGTAATTTCCTAATGGAATAAAAATATTCTTATGCATATCTAAGCTTCTGCATTATTTAGCACTAATTTAAATTGAAATGAAATTTCTTCATTACGTTAAACGTTGATACATTCGTATGATACATTTTCTTTATTAAACGAATGCACGCGTGTAAGTATTTTAATTTCTTCGAAATACTTCGAATATTCCGAATATTCTGTCTAGGGTAAATCATATTTTGTCTACACCAATATGTCAAATAATTTATGATAACTATTAAGATATATCATCATGCATGTATATTATTACGTATGTATCCACATGTGCATAGATCTTATAAAAGAAATAGTATTTTTTAATTTTAAGAAATAGTATATCTTATAGTATTACATTTCCAATAGGAAATTGACGTAGATTGAATGTCCTTTTAAATAATATTATTATATAATCATTCTATCTATTCATATATTCCTAATAAGACCAATATGGAATATATTGTTTGTCGAATGTTTTTATCAGATTTTTGTATATTACCAATTTAATCATTTAATCGAGTAATAAACCCTTTTAATCGAGAGTAATGATTTTCTATAATAAGTTTGTGTTTGCGGATAAAGAATAATTCAAATATTTTGTGTGATGGACGCAAATCACTTTGTCAAGAGCTTATCGATCAACTCTTTATATCGATCAGAATGGCTATCAAATTACTTTGATGGAAGTGCGTCGTAGCTTCTAAGACGTTATACTTTATAATTATACGGTGTACGGATGTGAGTAAAAGGATAACGTATGTATGTAGATGAATACAAGCAGAAATATGTATATATATATGTATATGCATACATACCCATATCAAAGAAGAAAAAAAATCGAAGAAATGGTAAATTAAAATAAACTTTATTAATCGTTCAATATTATTCCAATGCCAAGACGTAAAAAATTGTTTTCTTTGTGAGAATATAGAATGACACGTTCTCAAACATACGTATATGTTATATTAAATACATTCTCATTCATGCGACTAGCACAATGGACTAAGCAATTGAAAAATTTAGTCTCTTGCGATCGTCTCTCGTCGTAACGTGAAAATATTCTCATAAATTTCTTTCCAAATTGTAAAGTGATCAGTAGAATTTGATTAATAAGTCTATCGCTGAACATATTCGAAGAAAAATGACATACGTTGTGAGATTGAAGATTCTCTTCGTTCTTTTTCTTCTATCGAAAATCGCAAGATCGTACGAAAAATTATTACTCGGCGACCAGCACGTTTCTTTATTCATCGAAATTTGCAAACTCTACGGATCGAAATCTATAATTTTCTCCTATTCTAAATTAATGAACGGTAGGAAAATATATCTCACATTCGTTTCTTTATTTTTATAAACTTTAGTTTCCTTTTTATCAGAAATGATAATTACAACGATGATGTTTAAATGGATACGCGCACTTTCTCGGGAAGGTCTTGCGACAACGAAATTTTACTTTTCCGATATTCATAAATCATCGTATTACGTAAACCGAATCGTACGACCCCAATACATCGTAATTATATCTAATGACAATGACATGAATGAGTTCTCCTTAGCAAGCAGTACCTTCGACATGTCTTATGCTCTGTGGCTAATTTTATTCGTTTACAATGGAAATGATCCCGATTATTGTCACAATCCACCAGGTAACATATTTCATTTAAAATTTAATTCCGAAGTGTTGGTCCTTTGCGGTACGGAAAATATTTTACGAGAGTGGTATTCCATCAACTCGAATCAAACACAGATCGATGATTTAGCAACTTGGAGTTTAGAGAAAGGAATCACTAAAATAGTTTCAGGTTCTCTTTACCAGAGAAGATGTGATTTACAGGGTTTGACCATGAAAGCCGTTTTAGTTAAGGTAAAATATTTTTCTTCTGGATATATTTATTTATTTTCTATCGAAAAGAATCGACATTATTATTAGATTTTTCATTTTCAGAATTCACAGTTCCTTTACAAAAACGCATTTGGCGAATTAGACGGTATATTAAGTAGAATGTTGAGAGCAATTTGTATTGCAGCGAATTTTAGTATTAAAATTGTGTCGGAAGTAGATCTGTATGGAAGATGGAACTCGGAAAGAAATACTTGGACCGGTGCAATTGGTGAATTATATACTGGACATGTTGACATTGGCTTACCGGTTTTTGCTTTGACAAAAAACAGATTGACTGCAGTGGACTTCTCGTTTCCTCTTCTCACCAGTAAAACCTATCTTTACATACAGGAACCAGGATTATTCGAGATTAAATGGTCATCTTATTTTCTAGTATGATAACTTTTATTATTTCTATAGGACTTTAATTTTATTATTTTTATAATAAGATATGTAACTCGAATTATTTTTATTTCTCTTTTCCGTACGTGAATTTACATGTATTCTTTTTTAGACTTTTTCTCGATTGATCTGGATCGCTATATTTGGAATATTAATTACTGCATCGATTTTATTGATTTTTCTCAAAATGAAGAATAAATACGTTCGTAACACGGGACAATTATTATCCGACAATCTTCTAGAGATTTGGGGTATATTGTGTCAACAGGGATTGGCAGGTATCATTCGATATTTTTCCATTTTGATTTCGATAATTTTTTGTTTATTTTAACAGTTATCTTTCTATAAAGATTTATTCATTTAATATAGATATTCCAGATAGATTTTCATTAAGAATAGCGTACTTTTCTATATTCCTTTTGGCTGTGATCATATCGGCTGCATATTCTGCATCAATGACGAGCATTTTAACAGCCGGTATCCAAAAATTACCCTTTCAATCGTTAGAAACTTTCGTTGAAGATGGTACTTATCAACTTATCGTCATTCGTGATACTGCTGAATATGATGTATTTGTCGTAAGTATGATACGTACTATTAACGTTTTTTCTATGAATGAATATATTTATTTGTAGAATTCGGATGATCCGCTTGAAAAGGAATTGATGAAATTCATGTTGGACGAGGAAAAATTGCCAATAACTATATACGAAGGATTTATGAATGTATGATGAAATATAATGAACAAAAATGAAATTATATATACAACATGATTTCATTAATATAACTCGTTTTTGAATTATAGATTTGTAAAAATCATAAACTAGCGATCTATACATCCAGTCGAATAGAAGATATTCTAATTGAAAAAATACCATGTGAAATTGTTTCTATTGACACAGGACGTATAGAAGCACTTGGTATAATTTTATCGAAGCAGAATCCATTCACCGACATCATTAATAGTCAGTGAGTACATAATTAACTAAAAATGTTAATACTCATTTGATGTACTTTAAATCACAATTCGTTTCAGTTTAAAGGAATATATCAACAATGGAATGAATAATCGTATAAGAGATATCGTATCTGAACAGGAATCCAATGATAAAATCAAGCATCAACCAGTTTACATAACCAGCGTAATACCACTTTTTTTCTTCATCTTAATTGGTATCATTTTAAGTTTTTGTATTCTGATCATAGAAAGATGTATTTTTGCTCGTAAAAGGGAGAAAATGTCGATAGTATCTCGATTGTATCCAATCAATTGAATTGTCAGAATTTTGGGATGTAAAAATAAAGAACCGTGTTAAAAGATATGGGAAAGAAATACATTAATCACAAATGAGTATTCATGAAATATTAACGATTATGCTAATATTCGTTCTCAATGAATTATTATGCTTGTAATTTCCTAATGGAATAAAAATATTCTTATGCATATCTAAACTTTCGCATTATTCAGCATTGTTTCAAATTGAAATGAAATTTCTTCATTATATTAAACATTGATAAATTCGTAAGAAAATTTATTTTCGCTATTTATTTTGCACTTGTGATCAATCGGAGTAATTGATTTAGGTTTTCTCATGTTTTTTAATAAACATTGTTCTTTATAGAGCAAGAGATATTCTGATATTACTAGTATGTTAAATATTTTATGATAATAATCATAATGTATCATCACACAGATAGATTATATATATATATAAATTATAAAAAACATTGTAAAAGTATACGTCATACATCTTTTTAATGGATTATAATAATTTTCTATTATAAGCCTACGTTAATAGATAACGAATAACTAGAATATATGTTGTGATATACATATATACGCAAATTATTTTGTCAAATGATTACTTTGTTTATATCGATTAGAATAGCTATTAAATTATTTCTAAGAAAGAGCGACGTAGTTTTTAAGACATTATCACATTTTTTAATCATACGTTTGTGTAAACGAGTATGTATGTATATACGTGAATACAGACATATATAGTTATATATGTACGTATATATGAACAAACATACACATCGACGGTAAAAAAATGAAAGGAAAAGAGAAATTAAAATGAATTTCATTAATCGATGGATGTTACTTCAGTGACAGCACGCATGAAATTATTTTCTTCGAAAAAATGTAGACTCACCTTTATACACACACATACACACACATATAAACACCTTACATTACATAAAGTGCGACAGTCCAAGTGGCAATATTTCACTCCTAATAAAAAAGAAATTTAGTCTCTTACGATCTTCTTTCGTCGTCAGGTGAAAAATTTTCTCATGACATTCTATAAAACGTATAATTCGTAGAATTCGATTAATACGTCTATCGATCGACATATGCAGAAAAAATAATGTTCTTTGAGCGATTAAAGATATTGGTCTTTGTTTTTCTTCTTCCGAAGATCGCAATTTCGTACGAATTTTTTTCTATCGACGAGGAACGCCTTAGATTTATCGTCGACATTTGCAAATTATATCCAACGAAGCCCATAATATTTTTATACGGCCAATCCATAAAAGGTACGATAAATATATTTAATTACAATTACACTCGATTAGATTTCTACATCGTATCAATATTTATTTTCTTTTTCTTCAGAAATGGAGATGAAAATGATGATGTTCAAACTGACGCGTGCACTTTCTCGAGAAGGTCTTTCAACAACGAGCTTTTATTTTTCGGAATTGCATAAATCATCGTATCACGTAAATCGAATCGTGCGACCTCATTATATCGCCATTATATTTAATGACAATGACATTAATGAGTTTTCTATAGCAACCAGTACCTTAGACATGTCATTTCCTGTGTGGCTAGTTTTATTCATTTACAACGGAAATAATTCCGATTATTGTCACAATCCACCAGGTAACATATTTCATTTAAGATTCGACTCGGAAATGTTGGTACGTTGCAATACCGAAAATATTTTACGAGAATGGTATTCGATCGATATCGATTCGAATCGAACGGAGATCGATGATTTAGCAACCTGGAGTATAGAAAAAGGAATTACTAAAATTGCTCCAGGTTCTCTTTACAAGAGAAGATATAATTTACAAGGTTTGTCCATGAGAGCAGTTTTAGTTAAGGTAAAATGCTTTTCTTTCATATATCTTATTTATTTTCTACTCGAAATGAATCGTCATTGTTAATTCACTTTTCTTCTTTAGTCTTCATCGATAATATACATAAATGAGGTTGGCGAATTAGATGGTATATTTGGTAGAATGTTACGAGAACTTTGTGTTAATCTGAATTTTAGTTTTAAAATTGTCTCGGAGGTAGATACTTACGGAAAATGGGATTCGAAAAATAACACTTGGACCGGTGCAATTGGTGAATTATATTCTGGACGAGCAGACGTTTCTTTTTCAGCATTTACTATGACGAAAGCCAGATTGAATGCCGTTGATTTCACGTTCCCTCTTGTCACATCAAAAGTATCTCTTTACATACGAGAACCAGAAATATTCGAGATCAAGTGGTCATCTTATTTTTTAGTACATCTTCTAGTATAATCTTCAATCGAATTATTTCTCTTTTTGTATTCTTCTGAAGTTAATTTGTATGAATTTTTTTTTTTTAGACTTTCTCACGATCTATTTGGATCGCTATATTTGCGGTATTAATAGTTGTACCGATTTTATTGATTTTTCTCAAAATGAAGGATAGAAACGATCGTAGCATGGGACAATTATTATCCGATAATTTTCTGGATGTTTGGGGCATGTTTTGTCAACAGGGACTGGCAGGTATTATTTTTTCATTTTTCTTTTTTCTACTTCGAACAGTCATCTTTATAGAAAACATCACTTGCTTGATTTAGATATTCCTGATAGAGTTTCATTAAGAATAGCGTACTATTCTATATTTCTTTTGGCTGTGATCACATCGGCTGCATATTCTGCGTCAATGATGAGTTTTTTGACTATCGGTATACACAATGTACCTTTTCGTTCATTGGAGGACTTCGTCGAAGATGGTACTTATCAATTTTCTGTCTATCGCGATTCGGCAGACTATGATTTTTTCGCAGTGAGTATGATTTGTATTATCGACGTTTTTTTTCCGAATTGAGAGTATTAATTTCTAGAATTCGGATGAACCTCTTGCAAAGAAATTAATGAAGTTGATGTTGGACGAGGAAAAATTGCCAATAACTGTATTGGAGGCACTTACGAATGTATGATTGAATATAATAAACAAAACTGAAATATTATATATATATATATATACATTGTTATATTTACTTTCTTATATAACATTTTTTATTTATAATATTTTAAAATTATAGATTTGTAAAAATCATAAATTAGCAATTTATTCGTCTAATCTAGAAAGGGAATCTGAACTAAGTAAAATGCCATGTAATATTGTTCGTATCGATACGGGGCGTAAAAAAGCATTTGCCATTATTTTGTCTAAGAACAATCCATTCACTAATGTCATCAATTTTCAGTAAGTAGATAATAGTTAATAATGTTGATATTTATTTGATGTACTTTAAATCATAATTCTTATTCCAGCTTGACGACATTTATCAACAATGGAATGAATAATCGTATAAAAGATATGCTACCTGAAAATGATGCCAATGACATGATCAAGCATCAATCGGTTTACATAACCAGTGTAATATCACTTTTTTTCTTCATCTTAATCGGTATCATTGTAAGTGTTTGTATTCTGATGATAGAAAGATGTATTTTTGCTCGTAAAAGAAAGAAGATGTCGATGGTATCTCGATTGTGTCCAATGAATTGAATTGTTAGAATTTTGCGATGCAAAGTTATCGGAAAAGAATACATTAATCACGAATGAGTATTCACGAAATATTAACGACTATGCTAATATTCGTTTTTAATCAATTATTATGCTTGTAATTTCCTAATGGAATAAAAATATTCTTAGGCATATCTAAGTTTCTGCATTATTTAGCACTATTTTAAATTGAAATGAAATGTCTTCATTACGTTAAACGTTGATACATTCGTATGATACATTTTCTTTATCAGAGGAATGCACGCGTGTAAGTATTTTAATTCCTTCGAAATACTTCGAATATTTCAAATTTTCTATTTAGGGCAAATCATATCTTGTCTACACCAGCATGTCAAATAGTCTTTGATAACTATCAAGATGTATCATCACGCACATACGTTATGATGTACGTATTTATATGTTCATATACATTATAATAGAAATAGTATCTTTTAATTTTAAGAAATAGTATCTTTTATAATATTATATTTGCAATTGAATGTCGTTTTAAATAATATTATATAATTATCCTATGTATTCACATAATCTTAATAAAATTAATATGAAACATATTGTCTTTCTAATGTTTTTATCAGATTTTTTTACGTTCCCAAGCACCATCTTAATCAATTATGATAATTCTCTACTCTAAACCCATGTTTGCTGCTTGGATAAAAAATAATTAAAACATTACGCGTGATGGATGCAAATCATCTAGTCAAATGCTTATCGAACATCTCTTTATATCGATTAGAATGGTTATTAAATTACTTTGATGGAAGTTCAACGTAGCTTTTAACACTTTATGCTTCACAAGCATATGGTATACGAACGCATGTAAAAAAGTAACGTGTAGGTGAATATAGATAAATGCAGGTAGAAATATGTATATACAAAATATGTTTATATATACATGAAAGTTAAAACTAAATGGATGAGAAAGTGAAATTCAAATGAATTTCTTTAATCGATCGATGTTATCTCGGTGCCTGCACGCAAAAAATTCTTTTCTTCGTAAGAATATAGAATGATACATACTCACACACATACATACATGTTACGTTAAATGCATTCGTATTAGTAGGACAAGCACAATGAATTAAGCAATTGAGAAATTTAGTCTCTTACGATCGTCTCACCTTGCAACGTGAAAATATTCTCATGAATTTATTTCCAAGTTGTAAGGTGATCAGTAGAATTTGATTAAGAAGCCTATCGCTGAACATATTCGAAAAAAAATGACGTACGTTGTGCGATTGAAGATTCTCGTCGTTCTTTTTCTTCTATCGAAAGTCACAAGATCGTACGAAAAATTATTAATCGGCGAAGAGCATGTTTCTTTATTTGTCGAAGTTGGCAAACTATACGGATCGAAATCTATAATTTTCACGTACTCCAAATTGATAAACGGTACGAAAATATATTTCACATTCCTTTCTTCATTTTTACTATCTTCAATTTCTTTTTTATCAGAAATGGAAATTACAACGATGATATTAAAGTGGACACGTACACTTTCTCGGGAAGGTTTTCTGACATCGAAATTTTACTTTTCCGATATTCATAAATCATCGTATTACATAAGCCGAATCGTACGACCACAATACATCGTGATTATATCTAATGACAATGATATGAATGAGTTCTCCTTAGCAAGCAACACCTTTGAGATGACCTTTGCCGTGTGGCTAATTTTATTTATTTACAATGGTGATGATCCCGATTATTGTCACAATCCACCAGGTAACATATTTCATTTAAGATTCGACTCGGAAGTATTGGTCCGTTGTGGTACAGAAAATATTCTACGAGAGTGGTATTCCATCAACTCGAATCGCACCGAGATCGAAGATTTAGCAACTTGGAGTTTAGAAAAAGGAATCACTAAAATAGTTCCAGGTTCTCTTTACGAGAGAAGATATAATTTACAGGGTTTGACCATGAGAGCTGCTTTAGTTAAAGTAAAATATCTTTCTTTTAGATATATCATCTATTTTCTAATCGAAAGAAATCGTCGTTAATAATATTTTCAGGCTTCATCGTTCGTGTACTTAGACGAGTCTGGCGAATTTCAGGGATTATTAAGTACAATCTTAAGAACACTTTGTACTACTTTGAATTTTAAGATTAAAATTGTGTCGGAGGTAGTTTCGTATGGACGATGGTACCCGGAAAAAAACATTTGGACCGGTGCAATTGGTGAAGTATATGCTGGACGTGCTGACATTGCTTTACCAGTATTTGCATTAACACAAAACAGATTGTCTGCAGTTGACTTCTCGTTCCCTCTTCTCACCACTAAAACCTATCTGTACATACAGGAACCAGGATTATTCGAGATTAAATGGTCATCATATTTTTTAGTACGATAACCTTCGATCGAATTATTTCTCTTTTTATTTTTCTTAGGTTAATTCGTTTGAATTTTTTTTAGACTTTCTCTCGATCTATCTGGATGGCTATACTTGGAATATTACTCCTTGCATCGATTTTACTGATTTTCCTGAAAATAAAGGACAAAAACAATCGTAGTGTAGGCCAATTATTAGTCGACAATTTTCTGGATGTTTGGAATATATTTTGTCAACGTGGAGTGGAAGGTATTCAAGTGGAAGGTTTTTTTTATTTTTGTTACTATTATTTTTTTTCATAATATAGTAATTAATAGTACTTAATAATTAATATAAATTAATAAATAGTCGTATTTATATAGTATTATTTATAGAATATTATTTATACTATATATTTATTTACAATATATTGATTACAATAGATTATTTATGAAATATATTTCTAAAGTATTATACATTTTATTTTGATATTCGTGATAGATTTTTGATATATTAAATATGTTGGATTTAAATACATTAATATTTGAAATATTAATATTTGAATATATTGATTATATATATTATTTATATAGTATATTTATGAAGTGTTATTCGTTTGATTTAGATATTCCTGATAGATTTTCATTAAGAATAGCGTACTTCTCTATATTTTTTTTGGCTGTAATCATATCGGCTGCATATTCTGCATCATTGACGAGTTTTTTAACGGCTGGTCTCCGAAAATTACCCTTTCAATCGTTAGAAACTTTTGTTGAAGATGGTACTTATGAACTTATCGTCGTTCGTGATACAGCTGAATATGATATATTTGCCGTAAGTATGATACATACTATTGACGTTTTTCCTACGAATAAAAATATTTATTTGTAGAATTCAGATGATCCGCTTGAAAAGAAATTGATGAAATTGATGTTGGATGAAGAAAAATTACCATTGACTCTAAATGAAGGATTTGTAGATGTATGATGCAGTACAATTAACAATTATTTATATATATATGTGTGTGTGTGTATAAACATGATTTCATTAATAAAGCTTTTCGAATTATAGATTTGCAAAAATCATAAACTAGCGATCTATACGACCATTCATGTGGATGATGTTAGAATTGATAAAATGCCATGTGAAATTGTTCCTATTGAAACGGGACGTGTAGAAGCATTTGCTATGGTTTTATCCAAACGCAATCAAATAACTAACGTCATTAATACTCAGTAAGTAGATAATTATTTAATAATGGTAATATTTATTCGATGTACGTTAAATCACAAAATTCTTTCCAGAGTAAAGGATTATATCAACAAGGGAATGAATAATCGTATAAGAGATATGATATCTGAAAAGAAATCCATGAATATGGCTCAGCATCAACCGGTTCACTTAATCAGCGTAATATCACTTTTTTTATTCATCTTTGTCGGCATTATTTTAAGTATTTGCATTCTGATCTTAGAAAGATATATTTTTGCTCGTAAAAGGAAAAAGATGTCGACGGTATCCCGATTATATCCAATCAATTGAATTGTCATAATTTTAATGGAATGTAAAAAGATATTTAAAAGGAATCGATTAATCACAATTAAGTATTTACGAAATATTAATGATTAATATTTGCTCTTAATGAATTTTTATACATTATGCTTGTAATTTCCCAACAGATTAGAAATATTCTTAAGTATATTTAAGCTTTTACATTATTTAGCAGTATTTTAAATTGAAATGATAAAAATACAATTAAATATATCTAAGCTTTTGCATTATTTAGTACTATTTTTAATTGAAGTAAAATTTCTTCATTATATTAATGGTACAAACACTTGTATGAAATGCTTTCAGATAACATTATTTCAGAATTAGATCTTCGCAGATAACGAGTAACTAGAATACATGTGATGAATGCAAATTATTTTGTCAAGTCGTTACTCTGTTTATATCGATTAGAGTAGCTATTAAATTATTTCTGAGAAAGGGTGACGTAGTTTTTAAGACATTACATTTTCTAATTATATGTGTAAGAATGTATATACATGAATACAGACATATATACATATATATACAAACTTACACATCCACGATAAAAAAAATGAAAGGAAAAGAAAAATTAAAATGAATTTCATTAACCGATGGATATTACTCCAGTGACAGCATGCATGAAGTTATTTTCTTCGAAAAAATGTAGACTCATCTTTATATATATACACATGTATGTACAAACACTTTACAATACATAAAGTGCGACACAGTCCAAGTGGCAATATGTCACTTCTATTAACGGGGAAATTTAGTTTCTTGTAATCTTCTTTCGTCGTCAGGTGAAAAATTTTCTCATGAAATTTTATAAAACATATGATAAGTAAAACTCGATTAATACGTCAATCCATCGACATATATAGAAAAAAAGAATGTTTTTTGTGCGATTAAAGATACTGCTTTTTATTTTTTTTCTTCCGAGAATCGTGATTTCGTACGAATTTTTTTCTATCGGTAACGAACACGTTAACTTTATCGTTGATATTTGCAAATTATATCGAACGAAGCCGATAATATTTTTATATGGCCAATCCATAAAAGGTACGATAAATATATTTAATTACAATTACACACGGTTAGATTTCTTCATCGTATCAATATTCATTTTCTTTTTCTTCAGAAATGGAAATGAAAACGACGATGTTCAAACTGACGCGTGCACTTTCTCGAGAAGGTCTTTCAACAACGAGCTTTTATCTTTCGGAATTGCATAAATCATTCTATCACGCAAATCGAATCGTGCGACCTTATTACATCGCGATTATATCTAATGACAATGACATTAATGAGTTTTCCTTAGTAACCAGTACCTTAGATATGTCATTTCCCATGTGGCTAGTTTTATTTATTTACAACGGACATGATCCCGATTATTGTCATAATCCACCAGGTAACATATTTCATTTAAGATTTGATTCAGAAATGTTGGTACGTTGCAATACCGAAAATATTTTACGAGAATGGTATTCGATCGATATCGATTCGAATCGAACCGAGATCGAAGATTTAGCAACCTGGAGTATAGAAAAAGGAATTACTAAAATTGCTTCAGATTCTCTTTATGAGAGAAGATATAACTTAAAGGGTTTCACCATGAGAGCCGTTTCAATAAAGGTAAAATATTTTTCTTCCATATACCTCATATATTCTCTAGTCGAAATGAATAATCACTGTTAATTCATTTTTCTTATTTAGTCTTCACCAACAATATACATGAACAGGCTTGGCGAATTAGACGGATTATTAGGTAGAATGTTACGGGAACTTTGTGTCACTCTGAATTTTAGTTTTAAAGTTGTCTCGGAGGTAGATTCTTACGGATTATGGGACCCGAAGGAAAACATTTGGACTGGTGCAATTGGTGAATTATATTCTGGACGCGCAGACGTTTCTTTTTCTGCATTTAGTATGACTAAAGCCAGATTAAATGTCGTTGACTTCACGTTCCCTCTTCTCGCTTCAAAAATTTCTCTTTACATACGCGAACCAGAATTATTCGCGTTCAAATGGTCATCTTATTTTTTAGTACGATAATCTTCAATCAAATTATTTCTCTTTCTATTTTTCTTACGTTAACTTGTTTGAATTTTTTTTTAGACTTTCTCGAAATCTGTTTGGATCGCTATATTTGCGGTATTAATCGTCGTACCAATTTTACTGATTTTTTTAAAAATGAAGGATAAAAATGATCGTAGCATGGCACAATTATTATCCGATAATTTTGTGGACATTTGGGGTATATTTTGTCAACAGGGACTGGCAGGTATTATCCGATATTTTTCTATCTTTGTTTCAATTGTTCTTCTCTTTTTTAAAGCTCTTACATTTATACAAAGTATTCGTTTGATTTAGATTTTCCTAATAGATCTTCATTAAGAATAGCATACTTCTCTATAATTTTATTGGCGACCATCTTGTCGGCAGCATATTCTGCGTCTTTCATTAGTTTTTTGACGGCTGGTATTCATATCTTACCTTTTCACTCATTAGAGGGCTTCGTCGAAGACGGTACTTATAAACTTTCCGTTTATCGCGGTACAGCTGAATATGAAATGTTCGCAGTAAGTAGATTGTACTATTAACGTGCTACCTATGACTATATAATATTTGATTATAGAATTCGAATGATCCGCTTGAAAAAAAAATGATGAAGTTGATGTTGGACGAGGAAGAATTGTCAGCAAATATTCTTGAAGGATTCATCAAGGTACGATGAGTTTTTATAAATATACATTTTCAATTATTGACATTATTATTGTTATTTTTATTTTATAATTAACATTCGTTTCGTAATTACAGATTTGCGAAGATCCTAAATTGGCGTTGTACTCGTCTGATTTATTAAGGGATGCTGTATTTCTCGAAATACCATGTAAAATTGTTCGTCTTGAAACAGGACGTGTAGACAGATTGGCAATGGTTTTATCGAAAGACAATCCGTTCACCGGTGTAATTAATTTTCAGTGAGCCGACAATAACGTTAATCATGTTAATAGTCATTTTTTTCAAGTTTAATCGGAACGTTCTTTTTAGATTATTGAAATTTATCAACAGTGGTATGAATAATCGTATGAAAGACTTATCATCCGAAAGAAAATCTAGTGATATGATTCAACATCAACCGATTGGGATTAACAGCGTCATATCTCTTATTTTTTTTATCCTAATTGGTATAATATTGAGTATTTTTATTTTGTTCATAGAAAAATATTTGTTTGACTCGTAAAATAGAAAAGAGATTTAATTTTACGTCCATTTTTATTAAATCGTCTGGTGTTTGTTATGTAAAAATATTTTAATGATATACGATTTTACTAATATTTGATCTCAATGAATTTTCATGTATTATGCTTGTAATTTCTTAACTAATTAGCAATATGCTTAAATATATCGAATATAATTAAGTATATCTTTTACAATATTTAGGATTATTTTAAATGGAAATAAAATTTCTTCATTATATTAATGGTTCACACATTTGTATGAAACATTTTCTTTAGAATTTATTTTTGCTATTTTTTATGCATGACTAATGATTAATCGGAGTAATTGACTCGTGATTTTTATCTACAAGAAGCATTTTACTATCATCAATATGTTAAATACTATGTATGATAGTAATATTTGTTGGTGCAATTGGTGAATTATATTCTGGACGTGCAGACGTTTCTTTTTCAGCATTTACTATGACTAAAGCCAGATTAAATATCGTTGACTTCACGTTCCCTCTTAGCGATTCACGATTTTCTCTTTACATACGCGAACCAGAATTATTCGCGTTCAAATGGTCATCTTATTTTTTAGTATGATATTCTTTAATCAAATTATTTCTCTTTCTATTTTTCTTACGTTAACTTGTTTGAATTTGTTTTTTAGACTTTCTCACGATCTATTTGGATCGCTATATTTGCGGTATTAATCGTCGTACCAATTTTACTGATTTTTTTTAAAATACAGAATAAAAATGATCGTAGCATGGGACAATTATTATCCGATAATTTTTTCGACATTTGGGGTATATTTTGTCAACAGGGACTGGCAGGTATTATCCGATATTTCTTTATCTTTGTTTCAATTGTTCTTCTCTTTTTTAATGCTCTTACATTTATACAATGTATTTGTTTGATTTAGATTTTCCTAATAGATCTTCATTAAGAATAGCATACTTTTCTATAATTTTATTGGCGACCATCTTGTCGGCAGCTTATTCTGCGTCTTTCATTAGCTTTTTGACGGTCGGTATTCACATTTTACCTTTTCACTCATTAGAGGACTTCGTTGAAGACGGTACTTATAAACTTTCCGTTTATCGCGATACAGCTGAATATGAAATGTTCGCAGTAAGTAGATTGCGTACTATTAACGTGCTACCTATGACTATATAATATTTGATTATAGAATTCGAATGATCCGCTTGAAAAGAAAATGATGAAGTTGATGTTGGACGAGGAAGAATTGTCAGCAAATATACTTGAAGGATTTATCAAAGTACGATGAATTTTTATAAATATACATTTTCATACATTTCATACATTTTCTACATTATTATTATTTTTATTTTATTATTAACATTCGTTTTGTAATTATAGATTTGCGAAGATCCTAAACTGGCTTTATACACGTCCGACTTATTAAGGGATGCTGTATTTCTCGAAATCCCATGTAAAGTTGTTGGTGTTGGTACCGGACGTGTAGATAGAACGGCTATGATTTTATCTAAGAACAATCCGTTCACCGGCGTAATCAATTTTTAGTGTGTACGCAATAACTTTAATAACCTTAATATTCATTTTTCTTAAGTTTAATCGGAATGCTTTTTCTAGCTTATCGAAATTTATCAATCGTGGTATGAATTATCGACTGAAAGACTTATCATCCGAAAAGAAAATTTATGATAGGATTCAACATCAACCGATTGGTATTAACAGCGTAATATCCCTTATTTTTTTCATACTAATTGGTATAATATTGAGTTTTTTTATTTTGTTCCTAGAAAAATATTTTTTTCATTTGTAAAGTAGGAAAGAGGTTTAGCTTTACGACGATCTTTACTAAATCGTCTGGATTTTATTATGTAAAAATAGTTTAATTATATAGGAAAAAAGACCCGTTCATGTGTAAAGTATCAATCATAATTCTGATATACGTCGTCGAAAGATATTTATATCTGAATTGTTATTTTTCTATTGGAATAGAATAACACGCTTATATGAATATAATCTGAGCTTTTGCATTATTTAGCACTATGTTAAATTGAAATAAAATTTCTTCATTATACTAATGGTTTAAACATTTGTATGAAACATTTTCTGTAAAATATATTTTCGTTATTTTTTATGCATGATTCATGATGAATCGAAGTAATCGACTTGTGTTTTCTCATGTTTTTTAATAACCATATTGTCCTATATAGAACAAGAGATATTTTGATATCACCAGTATGTTAAATATTTTATGATAGTAATCATAATGTACCATCACGCAGGTATACTATTAAATATATATATATATATATATATATATATATATATATGTATAAATATATAAATTATAAAATGAAATTGTTAAAGAAATACTGAATTTTTTAATATGACATTTGCAATGACGAATGTTAAAAGTGAAATAAGCATCCTTTTATATGCTATTCATCTATTCGTAGTTTCTTTATTGAATTAATACAAAACAAATTATCTACGTTATTATCAGATATTTATTATATACCATACATCATTATAAGTCCATCTTTGCAGACAACGAATAGGAATGCAAATCATTTTGTCAAGTAGTTACTCTGCTTATATCGATTAGAATAGCTATTAAATTATTTCTAAGAAAGTGCGATGTAGTTTTTAAGACATTACATTTTCTAATCATATGTGAAAACGAATATGTATCTATATACGAGGATACAGATATATATAGTTATATATGAGTATATATATATATACACAAACATACCTATCGACGATAAAAAAATGACAGGAAAAAAGAAATTAAAACGAATTTAATTTATCAATGGATGTTACTTTAGTGACATATATATATATATATATATATATATATATACACACGCACGCACATACACATACAAATATTTTACATTACATAAAGTGCGACCAAGTCCAAGTGGCAATATGTAATTCCTCTTATCAGACAAATTTAGTCTCTTGCGATCTTCTTTCGTCGTCAGTTGAAATATTTTTTCATGAAATTCTATAAAACATAATTCGTAAAATTCGATTAATACGTCTATCAATCGATATATCCAGACAAAAAAAATGTTTTTTGTGCGATTAATGACATTCCTTTTTATTTTTTTTCTTCCGAGAATCGCGATTTCGTACGAATTTTTTTCTATCGGCGACGAACATGTTAGTTTTATCGTCGACATTTGTAAATTATATCCAACGAAGCCAATAGTATTTTTATACGGCCAATCCATAAAAGGTACGATAAATAAATTTAATTACAATTATATTTGGTTAGATTTCTCCATCGTTACAATATTCATTTTTTTTCATTCAGAAATGGAAATGAAAACGACGATGTTTAAACTGACATGTGCACTTTCTCGAGAAGGTCTTTCAACCACGAGCTTTTATTTTTCGGAATTGCATAAATCATCGTATCACGTAAATCGAATCGTGCGACCTCATTACATCGCCATTATATCTAATGACAATGACATTTATGAGTTTTCTTTAGCAACCAGTACCTTAGATATGTCATTTCCTATTTGGCTAGTTTTATTCATTTACAACGGACATCATCCCGATTATTGTCATAATCCACCAGGTAACATATTTCATTTAAAATTCGACTCGGAAATGTTGGTACGTTGCAATACCGAAAGTATTTTACGAGAATGGTATTCGATCGATATCGATTCGAATCGAACCGAGATCGAAGATTTAGCAACCTGGAGTATAGAAAAAGGAATTACTAAAATTGCTCCAGATTCTCTTTACGAGAGAAGATATAATTTACAAGGTTTCACAATGAGAGCCGTTTTAGTTAAGGTAAAATATTTTTATTCCATATACCTTATTTATTTTCTACTGGTAATGAATCGTCATCGTTAATTCATTTTTCTTCTTTAGACTTCACCGACCATATACATAAACGAAATTGGTGAATTAGACGGGTTATTAGGTAGAATGTTACGGGAACTTTGTGTTAATTTGAATTTTAGTTTTAAAGTTGTCTCAGAAGTAGAAACGTACGGAAGATGGAATCCGGAAGAAAACAGGTGGACCGGTGCAATTGGTGAATTGAATTCTGGACGTGCCGATATTTGTTTTTCTGGTTTTTCCATGACAAATGCCAGATTGAATGCCGTTGACTTCACGTTTCCTCTTGTCGATTCAAGAATCTTTCTTTACATACGCGAACCAGATTTATTCGTGTTCAAATGGTCATCTTATTTTTCAGTACGATAATCTTCAATCAAATTATTTCTCTTTCTATTTCTCTTACGTTAAGTTGTCTGAATTTTTTTTTTAGACTTTCTCACGACCTATTTGGATCGCTATATTTGCGGTATTAATCGTCGTACCAATTTTACTGATTTTTTTTAAAATACAGAATAAAAATGATCGTAGCATGGGACAATTATTATCCGATAATTTTTTGAACATTTGGGGTATATTTTGTCAACAGGGACTGGCAGGTATTATCCGATATTTTTCTATCTTTGTTTCAATTGTTCTTCTCTTTTTTAATGCTCTTACATTTATACAATGTATTTGTTTGATTTAGATTTTCCAAATAGATCTTCATTAAGAATAGTATACTTCTCTATAATTTTATTGGCGACCATCTTGTCGGCAGCATATTCTGCATCTTTCATTAGCTTTTTGACGGCCGGTATTCACATTTTACCTTTTCACTCATTAGAGAGTTTTGTTGAAGACGGTACTTATAAACTTTCCGTTCTTCGCGATGGGGCTGATTATGATTTATTCGCAGTAAGTATAGTGCGTTCTATTAACGTGCCTCCTATGACTAAGAATATTTATTTACAGAATTCGAATGATCCCCTTGAAAAGGAAATGATGAAGTTGATGCTGAACCATGATGAATTGTCAACAAATATACTTGATGGATTCATACAGGTACGATCAATTTATTAGAAATATAAATTTTCTACTATTAATATTATTGTTTTTATTATTATTAATATTCGTTTTGTAATTACAGGTTTGTGAAAATCCTAAACTGGCACTATACTCAACCAACATATTAAGGGATACTGTATTTCTCGAAATACCATGTAAAATTATTGCTGTTGATACGGGACGTGTAGACAGATCGTCAATGATTTTATCTAAGGACAATCCGTTTACCGACGTTATTAATTTTCAGTGAGTAGACAATAACGTTAATAACGTTGCTATTCATTTTTCTTAAGTTTAATCGGAATATTCTTTCTAGCTTATTGAAATTTATCAACAGTGGTATGAATAATCGGCTGAAAGATTTATCATCCGAAAAAAAATTCTATGATAGGATTCAACAACAATCGATTGGTATTAACAACGTAATATCCCTTATTTTCTTCATTCTAATTGGTATAATATTCAGTACTTTAATTTTATTCGTAGAAAAGTATTTTTTTGACTCGTAAGATAGAAAAGAGGTTTAGTTTTACGTACATCTTCATTAAATTGTCTGGATTTTATTATGTTCAAAAGATTTTAATGTTATACGAAAAAGAACTCGTTCACGTGTGAGGTATCAATCATAATTCTGACATATATTGTCGAAGAATATTTATATCTTTATCGTTATTTTTCTATTGGAATACGGAAATGTATTCTAGTTGGAAAACGTATTTATATGGATATAATCTGAACTTTTGGATTATTCAACACGATTTTGTATTTGAATAAAATTTCTCCTCTATCTTCTACGTTTGTGTCATACGTGTTGCACTTTTTTCTTTTCTTTTATTTTATTTTTCTTCTCGATCACTCTCTCTTTTTTTTCTTTTTAATCATGCTCATCGAACGTACGTAAAAAAACATTTTAATTCGTTCGAACATTGTCAATTTTTTTCTTCTTGCACGTAGTATGATGTCTATATATTTCGTATTTCGTTGTCGGAATAAAAAAAAAGAAAAAAGGTAAAAAGAAGTACAAAAAAAAAAAAAAGAAAGGAAAAAGACGGAAAAGGAAGAAAAAGAAAATTACCATTCTCATTTTTTATGTACGACGTCGCGATCGTGCGATATAATTTAATCGCTTTCTCTCTACTTTTCCAATAAACATATTTTTCTATCTAGAACAATGTCGATTCTGATCGCTGCGGCGTGTCAAATTTCCCATGATAAAGATCACTATATATCAACGTGTATGTAAATTTATGAGAATTCAGATATTTCCTCGTAGAGTTATACGTATCGACAACGACTTGAAATACTCTTGATAGAATCATTTATTACTAGTGTTTTTTCCATTTAATCCATGAACTTTACCAACGGTTCTCTACCAGTCTACCTATTTAATCCATACTACTAATACATTTTATTTACTACATCGTATGGAGAGTGTCTAATGTGGTCAAAGTATACGATGTCAAAATTGTTTGCTCTCTCGTTTATATATTTATTCTTCGCCGTATCGTATGTCGTATGTTTCCTCAACTCCGTAACACATTCGTCGGATGGATTTCTCTCAGAAAGTTATGTTTCTTATATAATCGATATATGTCGTTTTTATAAGACATCTTCGGTATTTCTCTTATACACTGCTGCGTACATTGAAGGTAATGTTCGATCAAATAATTCACATTTTTTCATTCGAACCTTTGTTTTCTCTTTTTTTCTTTTATTTTTCTTTCTTCCTCGTTCTTTCCCTTTTTTTATTATTATCTAAGATTTATTAATATCTTTGTATAAAGATTTAAGATTCGGTACAACTGTACAAAGCTGGGCGCGTTTATTTTCACGCGAAAGTATTCCGTTTATCGGATTACACATATCGGATCTGTCGAAAATGTCTTCCTATCGTTACAAAATCACAAGGCCATTGTTCGTCGTCGTCTTGTTCAACGATCAATCGGTGGAAGAATTTTCTAAGGCTTCTCGTATATTCAATATGTCTTTTCCCGCTTGGTACGTTATATTTTTGCCTGGAAATTATCGTCATAATTATTGTCACGAAAAGTCAAGAAATTTGTTCAACGTTCGATTCAACACCGAAATGTTGGTGACGTGTCCTCACGACAATATCATCCGAGAATGGTATTCTTTGAGGGACAATCAAACTGAGACATTAGATTTGGCAATATTGAAACCTGAGGGTGCATTCAGTTTATTAACGAATTTATCGTTGCACTATAGAAGAAAGAACATGCACGGATTAGTTCTCAAGACTGTTGTTGTCGAGGTGAGAAAAACGATGATCATTTTTGTCCTGACTAACATGAAAATTCAATTGGAGTAATTATTTATTCTAATTAATTATATATTATTTCTTCTTTACGAGAATGACGACGTTTTATTTATTTCAGATAAATTTACAATTTCGCGATTGGTACATTTTTATTTTAAACAATTTAAGCCATCGTATAACGATTCACAATATGTATATATTTTTTTATACATATTTAATTTTTTCTTTTTTATATTGAATACAGGGTAGTCCGTATATCGAAGTAGAGAAAAATGGAACCATGAGTGGATTATTCGGGGATGTATTAACCGAGCTTAGTAAAATAGCGAATTTTACTTTGAATACAGTTAAATACGTGAAGGAGTATGGCAGATGGGACGAAGAAAACAAAATTTGGACTGGTGCAGTCGGCGAGATAGCGGCTGGTCGGGCCGATATTTCGATTTCAGAATTCTCCTTGACAAATAACAGGCTCGATATAATTGATTATATCATACCGATCATAGTTAGTCCCATGCATCTGTATATAAAGGATCCATTACTTTATGACACCAAATGGACTGGTTATTTTAAAGTAAGTACGTAAATATAATAAAATAAATACAATTGTTAAAAATAATATATACAATTGAACGCATAATTATATAAAAATTGTTTATATCCTTCAAGGTATTCGATTTGAAGGTTTGGATATTTATTATCGTAATAATATCGATAGCACCGTCACTCGTCAGTATTTTGAAAATGGTCGACAATCCAGAACGAGGAACTCATCGGATCGTTTCAATGATTTTAGAAAATTATCTTGAATTTTGGGGTATCTTTTGTCAACAGGGTCTCGCTGGTAATACTTGTTGGACAATTAGAAAATATAAAAATTGTGCTGTGTTGATCACTACGACGAGTAATCAATTAGCATGAATCACGACTCTCGTTTAGATTGTTTTTTCTTCTTTCTTTTTTTTTCTTTTTTCATATTTATTAAAATGGAAAAAAATGCGTAAATTTTTACGCGTGGAATTTTTAATTCTTTTCCTTTTTCTTTTTTCTTTTTATTCACGACATTTGTTGAAAATATCAATTATAGAGCATCGTCGTTAACCGTGCATATTATATAGACATTTTAATTTTTTAGTAGCATGCTATTGCTACGATTGATAATCAAATCGGAGAATAGAATCGTTTTTAATCCTGTCATCAGACAAATTTTTCACGACGATAGTAATAATTCGTGCGAATTTTAATCGACGAAAGCGTAATTCACAGTCGTGATTCACTCGATGTTAGAAATTGATTTTTTTTTTTCTTTTAGAATTTCCCTATCGACTTTCGTTAAGATTGGCGTACTTTTCGACCTTCCTTTCCGCCTTTGTCGTGTTCGCTGCTTATTCCGGAACATTGATATCATTTTTAACAAATAACTTTCGTATTTTACCTTTCCATTCACTCGAAGAACTCGTAAATGACGGTACTTATCAGGTCATTGTTTACAAAGGTGGATCCGATTACGATATGTTTGCAGTAAGTGCAATATAAAAAAGATAAAAAATTAATTAAAAAATTAATACTTTAACAAGATTACTTTCACGTTAAATATTTGCTTATAGTACGGCAATGATCAACTATCGAAAAAGATGATGAAAATTATGAAGAAGGAAAAAGAATTACCGAGCACATTTTTGGAAGGAATTTTACAGGTAGGTGTATCTCAAATCCCATAACAAGGCCATAAAGTTATTTACCATAAGATATTAATATTAATCTATTAAATTGAAGCTGAGATCTCATTTTCTATGTACAAAAAAAAGGAAAGAAAAATAAAAAAAAAACTAAGTAAGAATTTGATTGATTGAAACGTAAACTTATTCTTTTGAAAATTTTTCATGATGATTGATGAAGATCTTATACGAAATTGCGAATTCATTCTAGGTTTGCAACGAACAAAGAGTCACGTTTTTGACAAGCGTCGAAATGGAATTATCATTGCGAATAAAGAATAATAATTCTTTATGCAACATGGTCAGTATAAACAGTGGACAAATAATTACTTTAGCGATGATAATGACAAAAAATAGTCCATTTATCGACTTGATAAATCATTAGTGAGTAATAAAATTTTTAGCGACTTTTATCGTTGTACAATACACCAAGATTTTACTTTTATATAACACATTTACATTCATCTTGTATTTTTATTGCATTGTTTTTTATTTATTTATTTATTTATTTATTATTTATGTATTTTTGTTTATGTGTGTTTTTTATTTAACAGTATGAATCAGCTTTTATACAATGGTGTCATTAATCGTCTCAAAATTAAAAACATGAAGATAATGAAATACGAAGGGTCAACGTACGAGAGCGTTTCCTTTCAATCTGTTTATCCTGTTTTTGGTCTTCTGAAGATTGGTTTTGCGATAAGTATTTGTATATTAATTATAGAGTTACTGTTTCAAAAGATACATATTTCTTTTTACGAAAGAAGACACATTCGTTCTATGAAAAGGATCGATAATGATCTAAGAAAATCGAATCGATTGAATTATCGAAAAGAGAATTTTATTTCATGATCACGTAGAAAGATAATTTTCTGTTTAAACATTAACGTGGCCGATAAGTAATGTCACAATTTTCCGATATAAAAAAAGAAAAATAACACTCCATAGTATTATTTATTCGGATATAGAAATTGTTTTTAAATCGAAAGTTTAAGATATAAAATTTATATTTTTTATTTATTTACAATTTTTATAATTTTATATTTATATAAAATTCTATAGCGTTATTCACTTAGATGTAAAATATTAATACAGTTTTCGATAAAAAATTCTTAATTTTATTTATTTATCATATAAACTATTAATTATTCTGACGTTTCATTTATTGGCCACTTCAATATTTACTTTCTTCCCATCGTTTTAAAACGTTCGAAGAAAAATGTAAAGCCTTAAAAAAAATTTATTAAATAACATTTTACTTAATACGGGTAATAATCAATCGAGTGTTTTCATCATCGATTTATACTCGTACTTACAGCACAGATGACATTCACCTAATGCTTATGATTAAAGTTGATAGGAAAATGAGAGAAATATGTTACTTCGCAACGATTTTTTAATCTAAATATTTATAATCTTTTCAAAGAGAAAATCTAAAGTGACACGAATGTATGTCGTTAGAATATCAAGGGTAAAAAATTCTTCATATACTGGGTGAGTCAATAACTATTGTCGGATAAACTAGATTATTATGTCATTTTTTATAAATTTATATAATTTTAATGACAAATTAAAAAATTAAAAAAAAGTATATATACATATATAGTTGTCATTTGTAATACGTGTTTTTTATTAGAAATAATTCTTTCTCAGAGAAATACAAGCACTGATATAAATTATATCACATACGTGACAATAGTTATTGGTTCATCCGGTATATAGGTATAAATGTAATGTGAAATACATTAAATACATCTACTTTCAAAATTCCCTCGTAAAAGGGAAAGAGCTATATTCTTTTATCTCTCGCAATCATCTAATGGAATATTAGTACGCTTGCGCATGCAATTTGTAAATTGAACCGCATTTTCTCTATGATTGACGTTGTAATAGGGATGGATGTCATTAGAAAAAAAGAACTGACTTTTCGCTCGTTTTCCTTTTTTCATTATATATATATATTTTGTTTCTTTTCATGATCCCCCTTCGATAATCTTACTTTCAACTTTTATTTCCATTTTATTCGATTGACTCCTAATTATTATCGATGAGATTTTCATTTTTTCTATACTTCTTCTCTTTTTTCCTTTTTTTTTTTTTTGATAAATGTATAAGCATTAAACGATAGCACAGTACGTTGAAAAATGTTGAAAGATCTAATCGAATTTTATTTGAGTGCATCCGAGTCTGTGTGCTGGATACTATATTGTATTGAAGGTAGAATTACTTACACTCGTCGTTCGAAACTTAGTCGTTCGTTGTTCGTTCTTGCATATTCGTGAACACGTTTCTGAATATATTTCATCAATACAAACTCTTTCGTCGAATTCTACAGAATATTTACGATTGTTTTTATCAATTGGATATATTCTCATGGGGATTAACTAACGATTAAATATCGTATCATCGATCAAACAAATTCGTGAAAATCGCAAAACTTCGTTTTCCATTATACGTAATTATAAGAAAAAACAAATGTCATCGTTAAAAAATCTTCTTATTATCCTGCTCGTATTTGATATTCTAAGGACAGGAGACAGCCTCGATCACAAGATTAATTATTTATCTCACATAATCGATATTTCGAAATTTTACAAAACCTACAGTATTTTTTTCCTGTATGCACAAACGTCACAAGGTAAGTATTATGAATCGAATTTATCTATAATAAGAAAAAAAGCACTTAACGAAAATCTTCTTAAAAGTATCTTAAATTAAAAATTATTCCATCAAAAAAATGTACGAGGTGTGTCATACGTTGTCGATATCTTACGAGTAATTAATCTCATAAAGATTTTAGTAAATTATTATTTTGACGTTTGTGAAAGATCATTAAATTATTTCACAAAAGATGAATTGAATTATCTTACAAAGAATGAATAAGATGAAATTTAAAAGAAATGATACAACTCGTACACAATTATCGTATATGCACCTTAGTCTGTGCACCATTGTAATTCATCGATTACAATAAAATATTAATTGTAAATAAATGATTTTTTTATTAATATTATTTTACATTTTAGACATAGGATTTTCGCGTGTAATTCATCGTTGGATTTGCGAACTATCTCGTGATGGGTTTATGTCAATTGGTATAGAAATATCGAATATTCGAGACACGTCCTATTACGAGAATCGAATAGTACGACCACTTTTCGTGGTATTTCTTACGGATGAGAAATCGATAAAAACATTTTCAAACAATACAAGAAACTTCGACATGTCATTTGCTTACTGGTACGTCATATTTTTGCCTGGATACAATCAGAACGATTATTGTCCAATACCAAAAGGTAATCCCTTCAATGTTCTCTTCAATACGGAGATGCTGGTCTCTTGTCCGAAGGATAGAATCATGCGGGAGTGGTATTCATTGTGGCCTAATCAAACTAAAGTATTCGAACTGGCTAAATGGGAACCTAATAAAAAATTGACGTTTTTAACGGAGCTCAGTTTATACGAGAGGAGGAACAGTTTGGACGGTTTAGTTCTACCAGCCGTTTTTGTGATGGTAAGTAAATATTACATAACAGAAAAAAAGAAAAAGAAAATATATATATATGATAATGATATTATATAATTAAGTGAAATATTATTTAATTTAATTAATGATATGGTAAATATTATATAATATAGTTAATGTGATTGATTATTATGATTATATGAAGAATTCTTTTTTTTATTCATATATATATATATATATATATATATATATATATATATATATATATATATATATATAAGTAGATATTACATAATTAAAAAAAACAAAAAAAAAATATATATTTATTTTATAAAATTATATATATATATGTAATATAAAATATATATGTAAAAAATAAAAAATATATATATATAAATACGTATGTATGCATTTCAGAACAATCCTTTCATCGATATAGATGGCGATGGTAATCTATCTGGATCCTGTGGTAAAATATTAATCGAGCTTAGCAGATTGGTCAATTTTTCATTTGCCATTGTCAATAATACTGTATCGAATGGTAGATGGAACGCTAAATATAACCAATGGAACGGTGCTGTTGGCGAATTGATAGAAAATCGAGCACAAATTTCTATGTCTTATGTCTCCATGAGTAGTGCAAGACTCGACGTTGTTGACTTTACTATACCTTTCATTCTATCATCTTTCTCATTGTACATCAAAGAACCAGATGCTTTGAACATTGAATGGTCTAATTATTTTCGCGTAAATATATTATTGTTTATCTCTTGTTTTTAAACTAATATAGTAATAATAATAACGATCTTTGCCATTTTACATTTACTCATGTTTGTTTTGTTATTTTCTCTTCCTCTTCTTTTTTCTTTTTTTTTTTTTAGGCATTCAGTTACAAACTCTGGATCGCTTTAATCATTTTAATTTTCACTACGCCGATTTTGTTGGTCTGGATGAAAATTACATTGAATCAGAGTAACTACGCGTCGCTGATATCGGAATCTTATCTACAAATTTGGGGAATATTTTGTCAACAGGGACTCGTTGGTAAATTAATAGTGAAAATATGTACACACATATATACGTTTGTTTCTGTATATATTATATCTATATATCTCTGTCGAATTGAAAATTTTCTTTTATCTTTTCTTCTTTTCCCTTCTTTTTTTTTTAGAATTTCCTCAAAGATCATCGCTCAGATTGGCATACATATCATTGTTTCTTTTGGCTTTAGTCGTCTCATCGGCTTATTCGGCCTCTTTGATATCCTTTTTGACGAACGTTGTACATCGTTTACCATTCGTTTCATTAGAAGAATTTGTACAAGATGGTACATACAAATTAATAACGGCCAAGGACAGTTTGGAGTACGACGTATTTGCCGTAAGTTATTTTAAAGGAATATTTTAATGCAATATTTTTATTTTATTACTATTAAAAAAAAAAAAAAAGGAAGAAAAAGGAAAAAGAATTAATTTTACATTTTTTTTTTCTTAATTCCACACGATATTAAATTTTAAAACAATTTAGAAAGTTTAAATTTAAAAATTATTAATATAAAAAAAATTTAGAAAGCATTCTGTGTACATACCTCTCTACTTTTTTTCACTTTTTTAAATATTTATCAACCGAGAAAAAGTAGTAAGTAAATAGCAAAGAAAGAGAGAGAACATATCTGTATATATTACTTATTCTGATTTATTTAATATATTTATCCATAAAAGGTGAAATTGTTGAAAATAAATTTTTATAGAATTCCAAGCAACCATTGGCAAAGAAAGTTATGTCTTTTATGATTGCTGAAGAGCGTTTACCACCGACACCTCTGGACGGCTTTTTTCAGGTAATTATGAGAGAGAGAGAAAAAAAAGAAAAGAAAAGAAAGACATATGAACAATAATTATTACATTGCTATATATGAAATAAATAAACATATATGTATACACATATATACATATATAAATAATGTATAATAATTTGCAGCTTTGTAACGAGCATAATATAGCGATGTACGTATCGACCGAAGTAAGAAACGTTTTAGATCCTGAAATACCTTGCAATATCGTGCACATTAATCTTGGTCACATAGATAGTGTATCACTGATGTGGTCGAAAAAGAATCAATTTCTCAGTCTGATAAATCATCAGTGAGTGTAATGTGATATCAAAAGGATGCGAACTACTTTATAATTTTCATAAAATTTTAAATATTTCTTAACGTTTCAGTTTATTTAAATTTATGAGAAACGGTATGATAAGACAGTTGAATTCACAGAGCAATTCCAATAATAAAAAATGCAAAAAGAAGATAGGCTTAAATGCCGTGCAAGTTTGGAGTATCATACCGATATTATCGTTTCTCGAAATAGGCGTTTTTCTCAGTCTATGCGTGTTTATCGTAGAAAAATTATATTTTGCGCGTAGTAAATGGGTGATTATAAAAAACGGATATGGAAAAAAGTCGCTGCGGAAATAATAATGTTTACCATTGGATATGTACTTTCGGTCGTAGCGAAGATTTCAATTTAATTTTACATACATACATACATACATACATATATGTTCAATAAAGGAACTACGTCATTAGGCTGTGATGATTTTAAAAATCATTTCGAAAAGTTACTTTCCCTATCCATGCATTTCTAGCTCTCCACGAAATAAGAAACACGAGAACCCAAACCGCAATTCTTTTGAAAAAAGAAAACGAAGGACGTATCTATATTTACATGTGTTGCGACGAAGGAAAATATCGGGTGATGTTAGAAGTTTAAAACATATGACAAGTTTCATGTATCTTATACATACGTCCTACGGAATTCCAAGAAAAGGAGATTAGAATTTTCCCTCTCTCTCTCTCTTTCTCTCTCTTTCCTTTCTTTTTTCCATTTTTTCTCTCCATTTTTCTTTTTTTTTCTACCAACTGTTTTTCTCCCCTATTTTCTCCCGTATGTGTCCGGTGGTCTCTATTATGCGGTCGACGACGGTCAGGTTAACATTAACGACGATCGTAATTGTAGCAGCGTAAAATGTGAATGGCGTTCCCGATGTGATAGTGTTAGCCACCACCAGACGTTGGAAATAATTCACAGCTTGCTCGTAATTTTCCTGATAGGCAGCTTTATCCTCGACTGATCTCCACGTTATTTGTACAGAAACGCAACAACAAACGCAAATATACATGGACGGTAAGAGAGATGTGTGTATATATATATATACATAATATATTCTACATATATAATACATACATACATACATACATACATACATATATACATATATACGCATATATTGTATATATACGATAGTATACGATAGTAATGCATAATGTAAAAGGCGTGCGATCAAGGAACAAAACCGTGGTAATACCCTCAGTAATACCTCGGAGGTAGAGATAGTCGTAAGAAGATAATATCGAGCGTGGAAGTACGACAATCGCCTTTCAGTCGTTTCAATCACGTGTTCGTAGTACACTGGGACCTTGTCAGTGGACACTTCCTTCTTATCTCCGTCTTTGCTTTCCTTTTTTTGTTTTGTTTTGTTTCGTTTCGTTTTGTTCGTTCGTAGGTACATACGTATGTGTACGTACTGTCGTATGTTTGTTTACTTGTTTTTCTCTCGTCCGTTTTCTTACCCTCTTGTTTTGCCTCTTCCATTTCTTCGAATTTATAAGAATTATTAATCGGAAATATGAAACGTGAATTATACGCGTATAAAATGGAATAAGTTCGATAAGTAAATCTAAGTCATGAGACTAGGATGTCTCCAAGAATTTTTCTCGTTTTATTCGTTGTTATAATATTGTTTGGTAAAAAGTTGGTTATTGGTTTAAACGCGACCAGTCAAGATTACCTTTTGCTTATTACGAAGGTTTACGCTTCTTATGGATCATCCTCTGTGTTTTTTGTGGATAGTGGTCATTCCGATAGTAAGCGTGATTAATATATATATATATATATATATACATATATATATATATATATATATATACACATATATATATGTATATATGATTTTAATAGTTAACAATTAATATATACATATATAAATATATATATGCGTGTGTTTGTGTGCGTATATATTATATATTAATAGTTAAGAATGTGATTCGATAGATCTACAGATATCAACTATGTTACACTCGTGGTCTCGTGAAATTTCTCGACAAGGAATCCTTTCAACGAGTATCGATTTCGCCGAACTCGAGAAAATGAGATACTATCAGATATCAAGACCATTGTTCGTTATAATTATTTCGACTTGGGAAAATCTCGAAGAATTTTCAAAGGTAACCAAAAAAATCGACGTTAGCCTCTACATTTGGTTCGTGTTATTCGTTGAAACGCCAGATAATCCGTTGGAAAAATTTTGCAAAAATCCTATCGGTAATATCTTCAATTTGAACTTCGATACCGAGATGTTGATACTTTGCTACGACGAAATGATATTAAAGGAATGGTACATATTATATTTTATCTATGAGAACGTCACGTTTCTTTCTTTTTTCTTTTTTTCTTTTTTTTCTTTCTCCTTTTTTTTGATACTATTTATATTACACATTTAATTATTTTATTTTATGCGTTAAAGGTATTCGATACAAGGAAACGATACAATAACATCGAATTACGCCATTTGGGAATCTAGGAAGGAGTTTTCTTTAATAACAAATATGAGCCTTTATACGCGAAGAAACGATCTTTTTGGAAAAGTTTTACGCGTTGGTTGGGTCAAGGTATTCGATTTAATTCGATGAAAATTTTTGTAACAATTTATATATGTATATCTATTTATTTATGCGTATGAATAAGAATAAGATAATATCAATTTATTATAGGATTCTCCTTTTATCGGACTAAAAAATAATAAGCTTAATATGTTACTCGGTGAAATAGTTATGGAATTAAGCAAGATGATAAACTTTACCATCGAAATATTAGAACCTGTCGATGCTTATGGCAGTTGGAACAAGGAAAATGAAACTTGGAGCGGTGTGATCGGTCAATTAATCTCCGGAGAAGCTGATATAGGTGTTGCCGAATTCACAGTTACAACTCGAAGACTCGAAGCCGTAGATTTCACATTGCCATTTATACTTTCACGAAATCGTCTTTATATGAAAGAACCGAGCGGTGCTTCGATTCAGTGGTCTGCATATTTCAAGGTTTATTCTTCGAAAAATGTTCAAAATGTCTCATTTACTAACACTCGTTTATCATTCGATACTATTTATTTAATTATATAGATGTATATATATATTTTTTTTTCTATATTACACTTTTTAGAATTACGACGATAATCATAATGATGGTTTATTTATTAAAAAATCTTCGAAATAATTATTTTATTATGTTCATCCTATCGTTTGACGATTTTGGATTGAATTATATATATATAAATTTCTTTTGTAGACTTTTAGTTTTGGAATCTGGACAATGTTAATCCTAGTGATAACGACAACTCCCATTTTATTGACCGTGATTAAAACAAAAGGTTCCTTTTCTGGATCTCTTTTATCGGAAAATTATATTCACGTGTGGGGTATTTATTGTCAACAGGGATTAGCAGGTACACGAAGCGCGAAATGATGAATAAGCTAAAGCACTTTGCGAATTTTCTATTATTATACGCTTTCAGAATTTCCGACCGAGCCATCTTTACGTCTGGCTTTCATCTCCATCTTCGTCTCGGCTATAATAGTCTCGGCCGCTTACTCGGCTTCGTTAATTAGCTTCTTGACCGTGACCACAGGGAGTTTACCTTTTTCCAGTCTCGACGATTTCGCCAACGCTCGCTCGTACCATTTGATTGTTTTTGGCAATAGCGCCGATTACGACATGTTTCTAGTAATTCCATCGTATAATAATCATGATTAGACGGATCCAACATTTTTCCTTTTCCTTTTCTTTTCTTTCTTTTTTTTATCTATTTTTTGTTGTCGTTTCCGTCGGTTTCTTGTTTCTTGATATTAAAAAAAAAAAAAAAAAAGGAAAAAGAAATCAATTATATTTTTACTCCATAATTATTTGCAGAATGCGAAAGACGAGGTCATTATAAAAATGATGACTTTAATGAAGCCGAAAAGACAATTACCAACTAGTTTGCACGATGGATTCGATCAGGTACACAAACGAGAATGATATTAATAAACAATAATTATCTATTCTATCGTGATTTATTAATATTATCGAATTGTTAAAAAGATTGATATTGCTCTAAACGTTCGTCGAAGCGAAATATTACCAGATTGTTTCTATTAAACGAAGTTTATATTTTTTCCACGTAGGTATGCCAAGAGAAAGTGGCGTTCTATACGACCGAAGAAATGAAAAAGACAATAAATCTTTATCTACCTTGTAAGGTTAATTATATAGAAACTGGTAGATCGGATAGTTTAGCAATGACCTTACCAAAGGATAGCCCTTTCAAAGGCATAATAAATTATCAGTAAGTAATTAACAAGAACATAAAAGAGATCTACTATCACGATTAATGATTTCATCGATAATGATTTATCTCAATCTTCTTATTTTTATTTCTTTTTTTTCTTTTTTTTTCTCTCTAGCTTGCAAAAATTCATAGACAACGGTATAATGAATCGTTTGAGAGGATTGTTCGTTATACAACCAAGTTTGTCGAAAACTAGTCACACTGCAGTCAGTTTATGGGGTATTGCACCAATTTTGGCAGTACTGAGTGGCGGTACAATATTAGGTATTATTATTCTAATAATGGAAAGGACCTATTATTATTTTAAAATCAAAAAAGAGTTTTCGAAATCTGATTTTAAAAGATTATATAACGGATTTAACGTTCTAAAGTCTCCTGATATCAAGCAAATTGATAAGAACTACATATTGGAAAAGTTGAACAGAGCTCAAAAAATTAATGAGTTCAAACCATCGATTAATTATTTCCCGTGATGTCTAAATTTTTAATTAAAAATAAATAATAGATTTATCGTGACAGCCTCGGAAATAGTAAATCGATCGAGACACGACCTTCTGATATATCTCTTTTTTTCTTTTCCTATTTTTTTGTTTTTTGTTTTTTTTATTTCAATATTTAAACGGATAATTAAATATTTAAGCGCTTAATAAATTCATTTATAACGTGATCGTTCAATTTTTTTTTATTTATTATATATTTATCTAATAAAGTTAATCGGTCCTTTTGAATTAATCATGCGTGCATAAACACACACACACATATATATATATATATGTATATGTATATATTGTTCACAAAAAAATATTATTCTATAAAGAGTATATACAAAAAAAAAAAGAAAAAGACAAAAGAAAAAAAAAGAAAGGAAACTTAAGGAGCTACGTATTTTATTTCATTACATATGTATGTATACCGATGTCGGGCGTGAAATCGCTTTCACTTTATGCAGTAGCAACATCGTCTTTTCCAAGGCAATAATTAATTACAAATACATATAGATTTCCGCATATCGTTTCTCTCGCGCAAATATGTATTTAAAGGGAGACCGAGGCCGTACCAACGGTTATCCGTTATTTGGTTGTCAGTCACGAAAGCAAATAATATTCAAATAATATTCATCGTGCACGTTTCAATTCAACCTGAGCCTTGTCATTGCGCTTGGTCAGAATTAATTCGAAAATTGATCGTCTAGCACCGAACTATACGACACGTACTATACGATTCGTTTGGAGAGAAACAGAGACAGAGACAGAGATCGAGAGAAAAAGAAAGAGAGAAAGAATATGAGTAGAGAATTCTCAACAATTTAGATTTTATCATCACCGGACGATAATTACTAGAAAATATGTTCCTTTCTCAAGAGAAGCGAGTGAGCGGGGTGGAATGAAGAGGAAAAACAAAGGGACCTTCGTTTCGTTCAATCGAGATCTACGATTTCATAAATTTTTTTCTTTTATTATTTTATTAACGCTTCATCTACGTTGAAATTAATGAGAGAGTTTTTCTGGTTACCTTTTTTCTTTTTGCTTTTTTTCCTTTTTTTTTTTTTTCTTCTTCGTTCCTACTTTCTTTCTTTCTATCTTACTTTACTTTATATTATTAATACATGTTAATCGACGTAGAAATTAATGAGACTGTTTTACTGCCTTTTTTTCTTTCTTTTTCTTTTTAATACTTTGTTCCTTCCTTCCTCTCTTTATTTATTTATTATTTATTTATTTTTTTCTTTCGTCTCTTCTCATTATCTCTCGAAAACATTTTCTATCTGGCTATATGTTTTAAGGATACTTTCATTTAATTTTATAGATGGTTTTTCAAAGATACATAATAATAACACGAAGATAATTATATAAGATTTCAAATTATACTTCTGGATTTTATTTAAGTATAGACGATACGAAGAGATAGATATTAGATAGATAGAGTGAAATCATAAAAACGTCTTTGACCCACGACCTTTGGAGAAATTCGCCCACGTGACTTCTTCCCACGCGAGAGATGCAATGAGCCATGTCTACAATCTCTGATTTATAATAATACAAATGCTTGCTTACGTTGCTTTACAGATGTCACGATTATGTCTAATCGAAAGCAGCAGCACACACACACACACGTACAAACATATAGACATACAAACGCATACACGGAACAGACAACGAATGAATATACATACGTAGTAATTAATTCTAATTAAGACTATTAATTAAAGATAATAATAATCGGCAATAGCAGATAACCGATCTATCGATCATCGATAATTAATATTCACGACGCGTTAAAAAAGTTAAAATTGAAAGAAAAAAAATAAGCTTGTAATTTTTCTGCGCACGAACACACAAAGATGTACAAAGATAATAAATATCTATAATTATAATTTCAATTTATTAGTATTATTAAGATAATTTGTTAAACGCAATAGATTACCGATCTATCGATCGTCGATAATCGATATTATCGAACGACGCTTTAGAAAAACTTTCCGTGATTAAAAGGAAAGAGACGAATAAAAGAATAAAATAGTAACAAAATAAAGAAAAAGTGAAAAAGAAAAAGACTTAAATTTTTTTCTGAAGTTAGAAGCGCATCGGTCAGTGTGCAGTGCGTTACGCGCTCAGGTGAGACGAGCTATCGCTCGAGCTACCACCGGATATGGAGAAGCACGCGCTGTGTTTCCGTTTTCTGCATGACCGGAAGTGACCTTTAGCTCATTAAGAAAAGATACACGTCGATCCCTTGGCCATAGGCATTGAATATAACTGTACGTGCAATTCTATTCGATCCATCTCTATTCTCTGTGTCTTTCTGTATCTCTCTGTGTCTGTCTGTCTCTTTCTTTCTTTCTTAAAAAAATTAATAATAACAATAATAATAATAATTATTATTATTATTATTATATGTAATTTAACAAGAATTATCTAAAAAAAAAAAAAAACGAAGAAGATTATCTTTCAGAAATTTACAATATATTTTTTTAACCTAAATCTAATACATATGTGTGATATATCTTCATACGATATTTCAAATGGATTAATTAAATAAATAAATTCATCTACTAAATTAAATAAGTAAATTTATATTCTTCAAAATTGCACAACACTTTTATTGCGTTCATTTAATCTTGTTTAGATAAATGAATAGGTATCATCACGTGATAGATATTTTTCATGTACAAAAACAATACGATAGAATTCATTCATTTGTACATCAATTTACGTATGTATCTCTAATATAATCAACGTTATTAATTAAATTAAGTTATCAACTTCTTTCTCCTTTTTTCTTTTTGTTCTTTCCGTTGAATCAATGCGAATTGATGATAAATAAATCTCCGAACGAAATATATGTTATCTACGAGATTAAATCTAAAAACCCACATCAACTTGTATATCTTTGATTTAATAAAATAATAATAATATTACATTCATTTTTTGATTTTGTTTTCTTATTATTTTTCTTTTTTTAATTTTTCATACAATTAAACAAACAAACATACATCCGATCGTTTATTATCTTACAAAATCTTTTCTCAATGATTTATATCTTTTATTTTTCGTTTAAAATAAATTCTTTTTGTCTGAACAAACTAACTGTATTCTTGAAAATTGTTCTCCGTCTATGAAATTAACTGTAAATCGATAACGAACACGTTAAAAATAATTATCATCGTCCTCGCTCGAAAGAGTTATACAGTAATGAGTATTGCTGTCGAAGCACGTGGCCAAGAGCCATTGCTGGCACGTTGTGTCATCTCTGGGCGAGCCCAGAATGCTATTATCTTTGGTGCAAGCATGTTGCTAACAGAAAGAAAGAGAGAGAGTGAGAGAAAAAGAAAAAAAAGAGAGACGAATAGAGTCGAACAAACGATTCGATATATACCTTGTCGCAAGAATAATATATATATATATATTAGTCGTGTTAATGACGAAGAAGATTAAAAAAAACAAAAAGATAGGACGATAACAATGGACAAATTAACTAAAGATATGTGTAATGCTTATTCTTCCAAAAAAAAAAAAAAAAAAAAAAAACAAGAAAAAAGAACAATTTTTCTTTTAAATACTTTCGAAACAAATGTTAATACTTGTCCCATAGAAATAATTACATATGTATTTTTTAAGAAGATAATTACTATTCTGATCGTCGTGATGATTGTAAGAAAATAAAAAAATTTTGTTTCCATTGAAAATAAAGAAAAATAAAAAGACCTTTTATATAGAAATATAATCAACGTTTTAACATCTTTCTCGAACGCTCTCTGCACTCTGCTCTTTTCACGTTTTAGATATATCACGTTCGAACTTTCAAAGTATTCTATCTAAAAGTTCAACGTAGGAGTAAATATCCGTGATTTTCACTTTCAGACCGTAATGGCATCATCATACAACAAACGAACTGCCGCCGTTTAACGATCTCGTGCTGGATCGACGTTTTCCAGTTAATTCGATCGTTCGTATTTTTCTTTCTCTCTCTCTCTTTCTTTCTTTCTTTTTTTTTCTTGCTTCAAATCGATTATTATTTTTATTATTTTCTTCCTTTTTTTTTTTTATTTTAATTACCTAAGTACTTCCTGATTTCTTCTTGGAATAATAATTATATTTAAACTGCAACAATTTCGAATACACGGATTCCATATATACCTTGTTGAGAAGCTATTGTTATACGATTGGTGTTAGTAACGAGTACAAATTTTGTCCATAAACGTTCTACGATAATTGTCTTAGATATGTAGAAACAATGAGCTAATCGATAATAATGTCAAGAGAAATAGCAAGTGAAGAAACAATAGTTAAAATGATACGGCTCATTGAGTTCTTCACAAACGAACATAAAAATTGATGATTGTCGATGATGATCTCGACGATCATATTGGGGACGATGATGACGAAAACGAAAGGAGTTAGTAAAAAAGAAATATATATATATATATATATATATATATATATATATATATATATACATATACACTGGATTGCCCTAATAAGAAACATCGAATTTTTTATTTATATCTAATTGAAACAACAATAATATTTCAATAAACATCAAGAATATCTAAATAAGAATATCTAAATAAATGATATAGTATATATAAAAGTAATAAACACACACACACACACACATATATTTATTATTCTGTTTTTACTGAAAATTAAGAAATTATTTATTTTTCGACCAACCCGATATTATTATGTTATCATATACGAATAATATATTTTTTTTTTCATATTATTCTACATAAGAAATATATTATTTATTTACACATTATATATCTAATAAAAATTCTGATATTTTTTTATTGATCAATTGAATACGTACGTATATCGTACATCCAAGTTATCGATTATTTGAAGAAAGTTTCTTTCGTAACCAAAAAGGAAAAATTTTAAACGACGAGAGAGACGTTTATTCTACGTTAAGACGAGTCTCATTTTATCTCAAAATATTCGTGCTCGTTGAGATTTGACGATTCGTGGGCGTACTCTTTGCTCTCCGTTTCTATTATACCCTTTTTCTTCTCTTTCTTCTTCTTCTTCTTCCTCCTCCTCCTTTGACTTCACTCTTTCTCCAAATATTTATCCCCTTCTCGAATCTCAAAATACGTTGTATTCTTGTTAAGTGGAAAGATCCACTAAGAGTTTAATAGAATAAGGTTTACTTAGAAAATCCGAAAGGTTCATTGGGCACAAATTAAAATAGGCTTTTCAATAAAATAAGAAATATATTTTTTCTGGAAATACTTATTTTTTTTTTTTAAAGCCATCCCTATAAAATTTTCTTTTTACATATCGGATATATAAAGAAATTAAAAAACTAAAAAAAAAAAAGAACCAAAGAAAAATATTTCTACTTTCCTATATAAATAAATAAATATAATAAACATTTCGCCCTTCTCCTTCTCTCGGTGACACAAAAACAATTTCATAGAAACTTCTTTCTAACAAACCTGCTTCATTATTTCATATCTTAGTCAATTAATGATTAAAATAATAAAACCTAAAGAAGAAAAACCTAAATCGAACAAGTCCAAATAGGGTAAAACAATCGTCGAAGAGACGACGAATTCTAGGGAATAATAATAACGAAACGCATCTTGTAGAGCTAGATAGATAGATATATCTATATATATAGAGAGAAAGAAAGAGAGAGAGAGAGAGAGAGAGAAGACACATACACAAATAAACAAACACAGAGAGATAGATAGATAGAAAGAAAAAGAGAAAGAAAAAGAAAGAGAGAGAGAGAGAGAGAGAGAGAAGATGAAGATGAATAAAGAGTCGGTTCGTCTATCTCTCAATGCCATGCAGAGGCTTCTACTACCCACGTATACCGGGTGTCGCGTGGGTGCTCCCGCGAAGCAGCTAGTGTGCTCGTGGCACGTGGTAGTATAGTTGAGAGAAGGGGTGGGAAGGAGGGAGAGGGAGGCAGTCTTTCCATACCCCACTCGTTTTACCGTCTCCTTGTTGAAAGGAAAGGAATGGAAAGGAAACGAAGAGAGGTGTAGTACCTATAGACCACAGCTGGCGTGCCCGTAAACGCGATTACGTTTCGCGTCTGGCAAACCCATTCAGTCCTTCTCACGACACGACACGACCGCGTCGAGAAACTCGCCGAGGAAACTTGGCTCGTTCGAGAGAGAAAAAGAAAGAGATAGATAGATAGAGAGATAGATAGAAAGATAGAGGATAGATATAGATAGACGGAAAGAGAGAAAGAGAGAGAGAGAGAGAGAGATATGTATATATATATATAAGGTGCATTTTATATTTTTTTTTATATATATATATACATATATGTTATTTATGTGAAACATTTTTGGTTCGATGTTGTTTCTTTTATCTCGTTTTTCTTTTTTTTCGTTTGTTCGTTTTTTTTGTGTGTTCGTTTTCTTCCTTTTTTTTGTGCGTTTCCCTTCCGCCGTCAACCTTCCGAGACAAAAATTTCGTACGTTCTTGTCAATGATCCTTTTTTTTTATTTTGTTTTTTCTTCGTCTCTTGTTTCTTATCTTTCTTTCTTTTCTTTTTTTCCTCCAACAACTTGCGTCTCCGTGAGTCATTTAAACATTAAAGTAGACCGATAATAAAACGGACAAGTTGGTGCAACGTGACGTTCGATATTTTTGTTCTCATTCGTTTTTTCTTCTTACTCGAATTTTTCTAATCTATCTTCTCGTTCTCCTTTCTCTCGTGAACGACATTTTCTCTCTTTCTTTCTTTCTTTCTTTCCATTTTCTTTTTCTTCTTTCTTTTTTCTTTTTTTTTTTTTTTTTTTTTTTTTGATCAAATCTTTTTATACCAGAAGATATATAAGTGGTCGTGTTGATTCGAGCGTTACGGAATCAAAGTGACAACTCTCCGTCGTTGGGATTCTAGAACGGTGATCTTACGAGAGTTGCAAGACTGTTAGATACGTCGTCTCATCTTTATCGTCTACCCTCGAGAAATTTGACGAACGTTCGTTCTACTTGGAAACGCGACTCGTGAGAGTGAAGAAATCACGAGAAGACCGCGACCGAGACGGCAGACCGAAAGTACTTCGTGAAATCTGATGAACGTGAATCCATTCGGAAAATTAGAATCTAATCGTGTTAGACACTCGATCATAACTTTATACGAGGTGAGTTGGTCGCAAAGACGTTTCTTTTTGTTAAGTATCTTTTTTTTTCATGGATATTAAGTGGCATAAAAAAGAACAAAACGTATCGATTTTCTGATCTCGATATTACTAACACACGCATGAATACGCACGGACGCATAAATTGTCTAACACGAATTATCGATTCTAACGAATTATCGATTCCATACATCTTCTTATGTGCGCGGAGAAGCGAAAGTTTTTAATAAATAAAACGAGACACACACACTCATTACATTAATTCAACGCACGAAGAAACGTTTCTTCAACGATTTCGTTTTTCATTAAATATCATGATAAATACAATTTCTCTATTACTTCTAATATATTTCTTCTCAAGTTTCTAAAAAAAGAAAAAGAAAAAAAAGAAAAAAGGAGAAGTAGAAATAAATTATACGCCAAAGGATTAAATAGAAAATTGAATTCAATCGACTTAGATTATCGAAGATTATTATCTCGTGTTAAAAAAAAAGAAGAGAAAAGAAAAAAACGTTTGCTCGTTATTTTTTTTTACTGAAATTTTTACATTTGTTTTTCTTTTCTCTTTAACGAATCGCAAAACGATTAGCGTCGTATTTAAAAAATAGATAAAGAAAGATAGTCAAGGACATCTTTTTTATATCTCGATCACTCGACATTTATTACTCGTTTTAAACGTCCTCAATATCCTTCGTAATATGTTCCAGTTCGCGCGTTCGCGTTCTGTTGCCGAGTGCATTCGATATCGAATCATCGAATCATCGTCGATCTCTCAAATGCGATCGATTCTATTCGAATTCATTGATTGAAAGAGGAGACAGAGGATACACGATCGAGACCACCCTGATGTTATCATGATTTTTCATCATCGATGGTGAACCTTAATCGAAACATAAATTATGCGCTCGATCGCGCGTAAACGAAACCTCGAAATAAGGAGATGCGCTTTTCTACATCGTTTTTTTACATCACGAAGGAAGCAAAAAAAAATATGACGCGTTTTTTAAAGAGAGAGAGAGAGAGAGAGAGAGAGAGGACATCTGCATAACCAGAATCGACGTTAATCGTATAAACCTCGTATTTTCTATACTTTTTTTTTCTTAACTTTATATTTAATAACAATATTATTTTCAAACCGTCTGTATATGTCCTGTTTTTTATTTTTTGTTTTTTATTTTGTTCATCGAAAGTTCTGCAAAACTTAATATTGCCGTGCAATGTATCACGGATGTAATCATCGTAATATAAAAAAGAAAAAGAAAAAGAAAACAAGTACTTACCATTCATAAAATCTGATTTCAAAGCATTGCTGTATTATCCCATAAAATCGCATGTGTCGTGTAGATGAATAAATCCCATGCTATCGGGTATGAAAATTTAAAGAAAAAAGAAAGAAAGAAAGAAAAACAAAAGAAAACCAAAATGAAATTAAATGAATAAGTAAACAAAAAAATAAATAAATAAGAAGATAGAAAGAAGAAGAAGAAAAGAGAGAAAAAAAAAGGAAAAATTCGACAAGTCGTAAGGAGATATATTATACATGCGTACACACGTAAATACGTAAAGTCAGATACAATAGACATTGTTCCGTATTAAATATCATACCAGTTGTAAACTTCCCGTTGTAAGTGGGGTTATTGTAATTGGAAAGAGTATAATGACCGATAATTATTCCAAACATAGGGAATAATTCGCGAGAATAAATATACGGGTATATACAGCATACGTGGATAATTTCGCGGATTTACCTAAGAGAAAATCATGTTGAGGAAAAAGGAATACAAGTTGCTGGTAAAACGGATTTAACGCGTTCAACGAGATGGAATATCGGTCGTAACGTTCCTCTAATGGAAAATGCATGAACTTTGTTTTTGTTACAGAGAGTTAACGAGAGAATCGCTGTCGGCGTATAGAGATTTCCGTTATTAGGATTCCTCGAGCGAAGCGAAGAGCAAACGAGCGAACGAGCGAGCTAGCAAACGAGAAAGAGAAAGAGATTCAGATCGAGAGATCAGAGAGAGATCGAGAGAAAGAGATAGATGGATAGATGAATAGATAGATAGATAGGTAGATAGATAGATAAATAGATAGAGAGAGAAAGAGAGAGAGAGAGAGAGAGAACAGCTCAACGCATCGAGGTCGGGATGTATATTACATATATATATACGTAGATACGTATATACATATATCGTAGACAATCGAGTGCAACGCTGTTATTTTTCAAATCGCGTGCGTTACAGTACGCCTCCTATCGAAACGCATCGTCCGTAACGCATCGGAGGTACGTAATTGTTAAGTTATTTCGCTTCGCGAGCTAGCCTCCTTTCATTATTATTACCAAGCCTTATTAATTATGATCGATAGATACATATACGTATATATGTAGGTATATATATGTATACAGTACGCACTTGATCGAGATTACCATCTAAGGTTTTTATTCCGAGCTCGCTCTTGTAGAGTGAAAAATAGAGATAAAAGGAAAAAGAAAGAAAGAAAGGAAGATAATTGATAGGAAGGATATATGTATGGAAGTGTTAAATCAATCACTTTCTTCAATATTATATATATATATATATATATATGTTTCTGTGTATGTGTGTGTATAAAGAAATTATAATATATAAAGAGTAATCTTTTTGTTCTAATTAAACTTAGAAAAAAAAATCCGAGATGGTGATCAATCGAGATAAGTATAGAAACATTGATCTTTCTTTTTTTATTTAGAAATATTTCATTCACATTTTCCTATAATATCCATTCATCTATTTATAGAGAGAAAATTTCATAAAAAAAAAAGAAAAAGAATATCACTTTGAACGAATTAACTATCTCAAAAAAAAGAAGATAGAAGAAAAAGAACAAAATAAAATAATGAAGAAAATAATAACACTTTAATATGCGATTTATATTTATATAATTTTTAATTCTTCTCTCTTTCTTTCTCCCATGAAAGCTTGTGAAAATAAAGCTGACGGAACTTCGACCTAGTATACATATAAAACGATCTTCGAAATCTTCTTTTGAACATTCTTCGCGATATGTCGTTTTCCTTTCGTATGGCCTTACCCTTTCTCACAATTTACTTCGACACAATCGCTTCGAGGCCAGCAGGAAATATATCCCAGTAATGAATACATACATATATATCGCTTACGGAAATATAAGATAACATTTTCTCATGCGAATAAATTTTCACGATTTTTTGCCGTTTTCTTCTTCTCTTCTTTTTCTTCTTTTCCTTTTTTTTTTATTCGACGAAATGAAACCCATGACGCACGAATGTATTTATAAAGAAATTGGATCCGAGATATAATCTATCATATTATAGATATTATTACTTTTATATATATATATATGTGTGTGTGTGTGTGTGTAATAGATATATATAGGCTTAAATTTGTTACAATTTTCTAATAGAGAAATTACAATCTCATCGAGCATTTATACGAATTAATATTATTATTAAAACAAAGTAAATCCTTTTTTTTCAATTTACATTAAGACAGTTCACATCGTATTCACAACACGTGTTATCTGCAACTATGCATCGTATTGTACAAATACACACACAATTTATTACATTATATACACATATATATATTCGTGTACATTTGACACAAAATAACGACTGACACTGTTTGCCGATCTAATCTAATATTCTCACACATCATCAGAAACATCCGTAATAAAGCGAGCAAAAAAGACATAAAGAAAGGAAGAAAGAAAAAAAAAAAGAGAAAAAGAAAAAATAAATAGAGATATACAATTTACGTTGTCTTCGTATAACGGATTCTTCATTGACGTAAATCAATAACCGTCAGATCGATAGATCGACCATTCGATCGATCTATCTATCGATCGTGCGTTCTCTCTTACAAGAGACCCGTAACAATCGTTCCGGACGATCGACCTCGGTGTCCATTTATGGCAACTTAGATCGTTCCAATCTCTCTCTCTCTCTCTCTCTCTCTCTCTCTCTTTCTTTCTCTCTATCTCAGTAAGTCTCTTTGAACGTGTAATTAGAACGTGCAATAGTCGTACCGGGATTAGAGTAATTAGAATATGTACGGGTGGTACGTACTTGACACAACTATTTGACGAGTTTCACGACTATAGAACGTTTAACGCATTCACTCGTAAATACTTACACGCGTTAAGTATATGCACACCTACACATACATATATATACATAAATACATATATACATATATGTAAGCATTTGATGTTTCGCGTGTCGCAAGATGGCCAGGTCGCTGCCTACATGGTGACACCCACCTTCCATAAAACCTTCGCTTGTATATATGGATGTGTATATACATATATACGTGCATACGTGCGTACTTATGTATTCGTGTATGTATATATGTATAATACGTATCTACGGACGTTGACGTGGTTCGAGCTTAATTCACGCCGATTAACGGTCATGCGAATAAAAGTCGGAGTCTTACCCACGTCTTTTATTCGACGAACGGCTACTTAAGTGATAATAAAGCGGTATAAGACGCGTTTAAAGGCGCGTTTTAAACGCGTTCATAGCGCCAACCGTACCTATTTTTCTTCATTCCTCTCGTTTTATACCTTTCTTTGCTTTTTCTTGTTCTTTTTTTTTTTTTGTTTAATAACATCCTTTAAATAAACGAAAAAATTATATATATGTATGTATGTATGTATGTATGTATGTATGTATGTATGGTAGAAGAACGACGATCATCTTTAGTTTTTTCTTTTTCGTTATCACTCCTGGATTAATAGGTATCATAAATCCTTTAAAACGTTATCTCGAACGCAACGAAGAAATCCGGTATTTGACCCGGTATACATGCCGGTCAATGTGCTAATTGTTTAAATACAATCTTTTTCTTTTCGTTTTTTCTTTTCCTTTTTCTTCGATTCGATTCGATTCGATTTTCTATCATTAATTATCTCTTACATCTATATTTATATTTTTATTAATATATTTAAAATGTATATCTTTGATATAAATCTTTTTATTAATACGAATTTTCTCTTTAGTTTGTTTCATTTTTTTGTTTGTTCTTTTATAGAAAGCAGGACGTCGTTATGCGATTATGGCCTGTTGATAAATCGAAAAGATCGATCGAAGCATCAGTTGGAAGAAGATGGTCTATAGAGGTAGCTTGCAAACCGACGATCCAAGAGATGCACCGAAATTGGTCAGAATGTCGCCACTTAGAACAAGCAGACCGAACGGTCCAGTTTCTAATACTTATGGAACCGCAATGGGAATTAAAAATACGTATCATGGAGCATACATCGGCCCTATCGATGCGAATCGTGCGAAACTTATCGAGGAGAGAAGATTGGGTCGTGAGAGGGATATCGAATCGGTTGAAAAGGTGATAATGAGAACTACGGGAATGAAAATCGGTGCACCGAAATTGCGTAATATCAGTCAAATTCGAGAAAGCGTGTTCGTCGATCCAGCGTTACTGCCTATGGATCAAATCGGTAAATCCGACGTGAGATGTCGTCCGAAAACTATAGCGATTGGATTAGAGGAGTCTAACGTTAGGGTCGCCAGGGTACAGAGTTCCATGTTGGCCGATCTGAAGGATCTCGAAAGACTCCGGAACACACCGCCGTCTCAAAGAAATATTAAAACTACGAAGAAATTGGATAAAAACGAGACGAGATCGTCTACGTCTAATTTAAAGAAAAATCCGTCGGGTAATTCTGCGAAAATACGATCGGACATTATGAGAATACAACAGATGTTCCAGATACCAGATAATAATACCAAACCGACGTTGAGGAATACTCAAGAGAGGAAGTCGAGGGTCGAGCTCGAGAAGGATGATAAAAAGTTTACTGGCGAGATCAACAGGACACGTTTGCTGGCCCAAAAGCTCTTGGAGGCGTCTCGAAATAACCGGGATGCCTTGAAGGATCGTTACGGTAATACCAAGAACGCATCCTCGAACAAACAACATCAGACGAGGGAAGTTAATGGTAAAGTCCCGTGTAAGCAGACTACCAACCAACAGAATAACGTTGACTCCAGGCAAACCAAAACGGAGAGAATCGAAACGAGTTTGAACGAACCGCAACCACGTCCACCGTTACGTAAGAGAAGAGACTCGAGGAATCGGGTTAATGACAATACCAACGTTAATCGTACGGTGGAAGATAAAAACGATATTACGAGAGAAATAATCGACGATAAAAAAGATACATCGGGTTATTCGAGCGAACGCGAATATAATGCCGTCCAAGTGAACTCGATTGTTGGACAAGGGTTGGAAAGGCCGGACATATTGGACGGACTTTTGAAGGAGTCCGATCAACAAATGGCGAACTTGAAGACGGATTTGTTAGGGGACAGAGGAAGATCGAGGAGTCATTGGAGAGGATTCGTACAATCGATGAGGCTGCACGACGTTGAGTTGCATTCGGATAGCGAGGATCAACGAAAAGGTAATCTTTTGATCAGCATTATAATCGAAGTTAACGTACGTCGATTAACATTCGTTAAATAATATAATTAATTTCGTTAAATAATATAATTAAATTCGAATATTTGACAGATGCATAGATATATTTGCGCGCTTATACATATCCCAGGTATATTGCCTATATATACTTGTGCGTATGTCTGTATGTGTGTGTCCGTATATATCTAAGCTTACGCTTACAAGAACGATTTTACGTTGTGTTTGATTGGATTAGCAACGTTAGACGAGATGTTTAA